>NC_077222.1:95838829-96115801 GCF_024763615.1 Phlebotomus papatasi | reverse complement strand
TAAAGTTACGTTACGTTTTTCTTATGCTTTTTTAAGTCTTTTTTAAGCGCCAAACGGTGAGAGATATTCACTTTAGGTTTTCGAAGGTGAACTTAATATAAGATTCTCGAGATCTACAAGATAATATATTCGCTATCTTAATTTGACGTGCCTATCCGCCATTTTGACTAACTGTCAAAACCTAAAACTCAACCGATCGAGCTGATATAGTTGTATATAGTTGACTATATAGTTGCAAATAATGTCAATGCCTTTTCAGAATATTATATTAATTCGATATAGTTCATGGTCACGTATTTATCTAGAAACAAGTGCTCCAAGTCCAAAAATTTGAACATCCTCATGAACACAGAACAATGCTCCACTACCTTTATTGAAACAATCACCAAAAGGACAGCAGCGTTATCTTTAAGTTATAAAAATTCAACAAACAAACGAGGAGAAAACTGATGCTATTGCTTGTAACAGCATGTTATTGGTTTTAGCCGTTTTAGCCACTCCTCATCTAAAAGATAGAAAAAATTCCTGCCTCCACTCGAACTTGAACTGAGGACCTTTCGTTTAGGCAACTGTTCGACCACTGACCACTGAGCTATGGGGGCATCCGTTCTTACCAAGTATTCTGCCTGACTTTTACCAATTGCGCTTGCATTTCAACTTATAGATTCACTCCGAGTATTTTAACTATTATCTAATTCTAAATGTATGTAAAAGACTTGGAGTGAGTCGAAAATAAAGATCTCAATTAAGTATTTATCAATACATCTTGTTTAAGCTTTAGATAACCGATAAGATGACTAAGATTGCGAAATTATGAATATTTCTAAATTTGAAAGTTTGAGCCTCTATAATTACTTGACCTAAACCGGAACATAGATACGTTCTGAAAAGGCCTTGACGTATCGTCAGTTAAATCAGCATTTATCGTAACTTCATTTTTGCGATTTTGAGATATATACATATTTGGAATCAGCATAATTTTGTTTATTAAACGCACTCGTGAAAAAGAAACTTTTATAAGCCCAAAAAAAAATTATTTTAAATAAAAATTATCGTAAGTGCCCTTAATTAAGAAAAAATTATCAGAATTTGTCGTAACTTCCATTTTTGGGGAAGTTACGGCAAATTTCCATACAAAATTTTCTCTAATCAACATTTGCCGTAACTTCTTTTGCTCACTTGCGTGGCTTGTAATTTGCAGCAAAATTGCAATATTTCTCAATAAAACGTTTATAAACTCTTCCAAATATCCAAAGACAGTGCGAATATTGTAACATGAAATCATTTTAATTCAATATTTGCGAGAAAAAAGTGAGAAAAAATCCCTACCCATCTGTCATTAATTCAAAACAAAACAAGCGACGTGGCGCACAAAATTTATTCAATAAAACTTATGAAATAAAAGCTTCTAGGGACAGGGATAACAGTATTATTGACTAATTTAGTCAAATAAAGGCGCTTATTATCACTAGAATAGTTCAAATTGATATAATGCATTTTAGAAAATTGTAAAACTTCCAGAATCTTCATACATACATTGGAAGTCACGGCTTTATAAACGATGGAAGTTACGACAATATATTATTGTGTTTCTTCTAACATATTTCTCAATATCTCAGCTTTTAAATAATTTTATAAAGATTTTCTCGAGTTAACTTACAGTTTATTAGTGCCACTTTTATTATTTTGACTCAAAAGTATCGCATTCGGGGCTCATTTTTAAGAAAAATAATATTGAACTGAAAATTTCGTCTCCTGAAAAGTTGTCAAAAGGAAGTTATGACAAATGCTGATTTAACTGACGATATACTAAAATTTCACTCCAATCGGATAAATTATAGATTTTGATAGTTACTCAAAATGGCGAATGAAAATGACAAATTAGGATTATGGAAGTATATACTGACCCGACGCATTGTTTTAAGGGTAAGGGTGCAGAATGGGATCCTCTTTTGCAATGAACCTCTCGATTTTATCATTGAGAAAGAATTGGAGTCAGATCTGAAAACTTTGCAAACAATCGACTATTTATAGACTTCCCTTTTTTCCAATGATACTCTAATCATCCTTTTTTAGTAACCTAATTTTGTAAGGAGATACTGCAGTAAACTTTTTACTCAATTGGTTCATTTTCAATCTCGCTACTTTTTAATTCTAGTGAGTGTTGCATTTCAAGAAAAAAAAACTTTATTAGTTATTTTTACCATTTGTTCAGTTTATAGCAGATTCACGACAAATTTTCGCGATAAATCTGATGGTATATAATTGAGGGGGAGTTTACCGAAATTGGAAAGTCTCTATCTCTAACCTTTTGGCCTCTACGCGTGGTAACGGCCGGACAGATTATAGATTACAGTGGGGGCGGTTGCTTGCAGTATTTGTTTGGTCTCGCCCTTAACCCCTATTAAGGGCAAGATGGTTCAAGCCAGCCCGTTTTTCGGATAAACTCCATTAATCAGGGCGGTTTTAATCTTGATAAATCTTCATCAGACAGCACCACTTTACCCAACAGCACCCGTCTGATGTTATATAAAACTGGGACAGTAGCACACATGATAAGTAACCGTCTCCTCAATTTGGTTGCATCCTCTGTACATCCTATTCAGATGTTCTTAAGGTAATCTAAATGGCCGGACAAACGGACAAACAGCGAAACTATGAAACTCAAGCAGCACAATTACTACGCTTTTATTTCCTCTTGAGTGAAGGTAAGTGCTCTTATAAATAACCAAATGTTATCCCAAAATTTCACTCAATGTTCCTTAGAATTTATGAGAAATAAAAAAGGTTTGAAAAGATTTTTTTTCAAATTCCAGTGACTTTCTGTCGTCGTACAAATCTTAATGACGATTGGGGTTTATCTTTAAGGATCCCAGCTTAAAATAGAATTAGTTCAGTGATGTTTTCACTAATGATGTGCAATCTTCTCATATTCAACATTATTGCAAAAATTCAAAAACGTTAACATTAATTGGCCAAAACTTATTAAACGATACCTGAACAAAAATTGTTTTTGGAGAGAGCATATGCAGCTGCAGATGACATTAAAAAAGCAACAATTTTATATCATTTTGTTTATCAGTTCAACCCCTCTGTATGCAAAATAGTGAAATGGATTAAGACACGTATGGTATCACGTCTCTCGACGAAATCAATAGCATTTATTAACTTAATGAATTCGAGCATTCGAAGAAGTCTTCAGCATAATAAAAAGCTTCTTTAGATAAATAAATTTTAATATGGTCTTTTGAAAAAATACATGAAATATTTAGCGTGTCAAAGCAATTAAAAAAAGAGTAAATAAATGAATATTTGTGATTGATAAAATTTTGCATTAAAAATGATCTTCAGTTGAAGATACTCCTACAAAAGAGAAAATGAAATTTTTATTAATTACTACTTTTTTATCTGTTTAAATTCCGCATTGCTTTCACTAAAATTAAGTGGTACAGGCTGATAAATGTGTTAAAAAAAATTAGATGGAAAACAATAAATTGTAACTGATTTAATGCAATTGAAAAAGGCATAAAAAACATTTCAAATTAATTGCTTTACAATTTTATGGTTATTTGTTAAATTCTTTCAAATTGAAAAAGTATCAATTACCAAATAAATGTTCCCTTTTTTTCTAAATGAAATTATTCTGCGAGTGACAGGCGAAATAAAAAACTTCATTTGTTGCATTTAGGTCAATTACTGTTGATAGCCCAAAATGGAAATTGCAAAAAGTGTGATGAGTTGAACTCTATCGTGTAGTGCTCAATTCTATTGATAAATTATATTACAATGACAAACATACACTTTAATGACCAGAAACTTTTAGGAGGAAAATTAAAACCTGCAAATTCACATCAGAGTCGAGGATATTTTAGAGTAATTATAATGGTTTTAGGGGGGTATGCACAGTAACCAGTTGACTTATTAATTCGTTAATGAATAAGAAAAGCTATGCACAGTAACCAGCTTACTTATTTATAAATAAGTTTCTTATTAAAATGGCCGTTGAAAGCTTAATTTTAAATTAATAAGTGTTCCTATGCACAGTACTTAACATATTATTAACTAATAAAATTTTTGATTTATAAACATGCTCCCCGAGAGGAGCTTGTTAGACTTATTATCGTCAAATTAAGTAGAAAAAACATTAGGAATTGATATATTTCATGAAATAAATTGCGATTTATGTGGTCTTATACAATTTTACAGGTGATTACCTTAAAATCAAGTAAAACATTTTTGATGAGACACTTTAAAAATTTTCATTTTTTTTTTAAATCAAGTGAAATTAAGCTGGGACTGTGAGGAAAAGGAGGCATTGTCATTAAATTTTACATATTCCAAAAGGGGTTTGATTTTAACAGTTTTGTTTTTAAAGATTTAGTGAACACATTGACTTCATTTGAGGAATAATGGATAGATTTCTACTTATAAATTATATTTATTATAATTTTTATAAATTTTCGTCTGTTTTCGCCTCTATTTTTTCAATTTTGTTTTTCTTTTGAGCATTACACACTGATTTTTATCTACCCAAAGATTTAACAATTCTTTCAATTAATTTATCAATATTTTCAAATTCTGCGTTTATTCTGATCTTGCTCTATAATATTTTCTGACTATTCATTACTTTTTTTATCAAATATTAGTGTAGAAAATTCCAGAGGGGTCATGTATTACAAAAAAAGAATACACATTTTCTTTTACAAATAAATAACACTATTTTTGCGAAATCCACAAAGAAAACAAATGTTCATACATCATTACTAAGATTTTCAACATCTCACAGTGAAAAGACCTAAAATGAACCTAAAAAATAAAATCTTGAATGCTTCAAAATGTACAGAATTCTTTAAATTGAAACACCTCTCAAGTTTTTCTCAGCGTTAGTCCTGCCCTCGGGCGGTGGATAGGGGAAACCAACTGATTTATTAACAGAGCTTTCGGTACGTCATTTTCTATGTTTGTGCATAGGTTTTCTGATTAATTAATAAATAAGCCTAATAAATCAGCTGTTACTGTGCATACCAGCCTTAGTCACATTTTCCAATATTATTTCCATTTCCTCGAACCGCCTTACGGCTTACCGTAAATTCTGTGAAAAGCACAAGATTCGCAATTCGACTTTTCCAATTACTGTCACTTCCATACTTCACGTTTCTGTTGGATTATTCTTATACTTTTTTATTCTCATCTCATAAATAAATGTTTCTCCGAGAAAATCTCAAAATTGTAAAAGAAAATATTTACTGGATTGATAGATGACGTTTTATTAGGTGAAATTCTTAACAATCCCATCTTCTGTAATCCAAAACAAATCTCATGTTCTCTGATCGGTCCCAAACTTTGACTCAAGCATTTTCCTACTCCCTGATCATCATTGTAACCTTGTTAATTGGAATAATTTTGATCAGTTTGAACTGATATTTTACCGTTAAATTTTCCGAGCTAAGTATTCTGGAGGATCAGAAAGTGTCTAATTTCGGCATAAACCTATCTATAAGAGTTACTATGTTCTAAACGCCTTTCCAGTTCTAATTGCCAAAATTCAATCATAGAGGGTAATTTAGGAAAATCTCGTGAAATATTACACCTTCTTTCAACATCGGAAGTTCGGAAACGCTAGGAGCGCTATTATGGCATGGATCATTCGGATACCGCTGGCCTAAACTAAAAATAAGGGGTCAAAATTCAAAAATTGTCCAGCCTATATCTCGGATTCTAATTAACATTATTTTTATCTAAATTTTTGTTTATGTATTTGTCTTTATTTCATGTGTATTTCAAGTGACAGTTTAAAAATTCACCACTAGAGCTATAAAAGGTCAAACTTCAAAAATTACCCGGTCTATAACTCCGGTTCTAATTAACATTTTAACATAAATTTTGGAAAGTGTTTTCGTCTCGATGAGCACTCTTTCAGATGGAAGGTTATATAAAGAATCTTTAGTTAAAAGTAACCACAGGTGACGCTGCGATAGTGTGAAAGTTCAAACTAATTTTAGCGCCATTATTGTGCAAGTTCGTCAAATTTTAGACTGTTGTATATCCTAGGCTATGAAGTTTCCAAAAAGTTGCGTGGATTCACTATGGTTACAAGAGAACCGGAGATATGAGGGGTCCAAGTTCACGAAATTCAAAAGGTCATATCTCCAGTTCTATTTGATCGATTTTGAGGAGAGCTAAGGCTTAGCCATATGGCTTAACTGCTCTAATTTTTTGTCAATCAAGATTTTTTGGAAAAAAATTAACTTTGGATTGAATTATTAAAGATAAAAAACATATTACGGTGCTATCACACTAGGATTTGCACAATTTAATTTTAAATTCAATTGAGCCAATTGAGCATTATAAGATTTCTAGAGTTTACTTGAAAATTCTCACAGTCAGGACACATTTTGCATGAAATTTGCTCAATTTTAAATAGTTACGCGAAACTTTTGATTGTGAATGAATCCTGAAAATGTGTAATAGAACTTAATAAAATGTCTTACAACATGTCACTTATCTGTTATTCAAAAGGATCCTCAAAGCCAAAAGAAAGAGTCGTAGCCAAAGGAGCTCGTGAAGCAACTCTATGAAAATCTGTGTGAAGTCATACAAACAGAAGATTTCTTGGCACCATAATTTCTTTCGAATGGCTTTGAAGGAGCTCACCAAATTACTCTCGATACTATGAAGCTTCACTACCGTACAAGTTTATCACTAATCACTTTACTTATTTTTTTGCCACAAATAATAACTAATTACGAGTGAATAAATTTAATAAGAACAATTTGGTTCAAAAAGATACTTGTTAACCTGCAGTAAAATTGAAATTGTCAGTAATTTTAACATTTTAATTTGCTGAATTTAAATTTAATTGAGCAACCAAATTTATGATATTTTAGCATGTTTAAACATATTTTGGAGGCCAAGTAGTATTAGTTTATATCGATAAATAAGCGAAAAGTCTATCAATTCAATAGATTTTTAATGCAAAATAACGCATAGGAACCATTCATCTGAAAATTAAATTGAATTTACAAATTTAAAAAAAAAATCCTAGTGTGATAGCACGGTTAGGCTCTCAAAAAGTAATAAAATTGCTCTGCCATTTAGGATTTTGAGACCTTCGGGAACTGGGCTAAACCTTTAGGCTGAGACCGCCTAAGAGAGCAAATTAAAGGTCCCGCAAAATGCTAAAACTTTCTAAATCATTTGAACTTCATAGGTCAACTCTACACAACTCGACCATGATACTTAAAATTGGTTTGCAGAATCATTGTTTTTTCCATTTTGTTTTATACAATTTTGTTTTTCTCAGTTTGTTTTTGGAATCTTTATCTTCGGTAATTTTTGTTTTTTTTGGATACTTTGTCTTAGGAAATCTTGTCTTTCATATGTATATTTTACACAAGTATATTTTGTAAAATAAAATAATGAAATTACTACGGTGTTTTTTTAGTTTTTAGTTTCGTTCTTTGGAGCAACGGGAAATTTTCTGTGTTTTGGAAAGTTTTTAGTTTCGTTCTTTGGGGCAAAGGAAAATTTTCTGTGTTTTGGGAAGTTGTCAGTATCTCCCGTTGGGGCAAAAGGACATTTTCTGAGAAAAGGGAAATTTTTTGGAAGTTATAAAATATGCTTGTGTAAAATTTCCGATACTTGTGCAAAATGTATGAAAGACATGATTTCCAAAGACAAAGTTTACAAAAATCAACAATTAGGGGAAAGTACTCTTCCTTCGAACGTTCCTGCCTTCGAATAATGTGAATTTCTTTTATCTTCCCTAAGACATTTATACATAATTATCACGTAATTATTAATAATTGACGATGAGATAACTAATAAATTAATAAAAATGTATAAGTCTCTTAGGAAAAATAAAAGAAAACACACATTATTCGAAGGCATGAACGTTCGAAAGGAGAGTACTTTCCCCTATGTGCTATTTCAATGATAAATTAAAAGAGGAAATCTTTCTTCTGTACATGATTTTTTTTAACGGAAGTGTTTCTTCACTTTTTTCAAGTGTTTCTGCATTATCGACTTTTCTTTGTGTTGGTACCTGTCATGACTATTTTCCTCAGTCCTCGTCTTTAAAAAAAAAAAAGCGAAAAAGTCGTAACAAGAACAAACGCAAAGAAATGTCGATTTTGTAAAAGCACTTGAGAACAGTTTTGTGCTAAAAAAAAAAGTTCAGGAGAAATATTTCCCCTTTTCATGGGAATTGCAATATTATTTCATAATTTGTAACTTCTGCATTGTATCCCGCAACATCAATCTCAAATCCAAAGTTTCATTTTCCAGTTGGTTCACGTTAAGAATCTCACCTATTATACGCTGATTTAGGTTTATCACTAGCTTTTATTAGCCTTTCCTTATTTGTTTTGTCATATTTTGCCCCGGATTTTTCTAGTATTATCTTAAAATATAAGTGACAATTACAGTAAGCCCAGATGGCCCAGATTCATACCAAAAAAAAGGTAATTGTCCGCACTACTTTGAATAATTTCTTTATTACGGTCTCTCTAATTCCATGTGTCTTTTACTAATTCATTGCAAAGAAAATTGTGTATGAATATAAGTGATGTTGTTATTCCAATGCAAAATGAAGACTTTTCATTAGCACTTTACTGTTCTCAAGTGCTTCTGTATTATCGACTTTTCTTTGTGTTGGTTCCTGTATCAACTATTTTCTCCAGACCTCGTCGTGTTCCAAAATCGCAAAAAATTCGTGACAGGAATCAACAAAATAAAAGCAGATTTTGTTCAACCACTTGAGAACAGTCATGTACTACAAAAAAGGTCCAGGAGAAAGATTCCTCTTTTCATTTTTTACGTTAAGAAACTTTTTTTTTTCACGTTAAAAATATCACCTACAATAAGCTGATTTTCCTTATTTGTTTTATCACATTTTGCCCCAGGTTCTTTTAGTATTTTCTTAAAATATAGGCGACAATTACAGTGAGCCCAGATGGCCCAGATTCATACCAAAAAAAGGTAATTGTCTGCACTACCTTGAATAATTTCCTTATTATGGTCTCTCTGATTCCTTGTGTCTTGAACAAAATTAATTTAGGTGTTATTCCAATGAAAAATGAAGAGTTTTCATTAGCACTTTACTGCTCTCAAGTGCTTCTGCATTATCGACTTTTCTTTGTGTTGGTTCCTGCCTTCACTGTTTTCCTCACTCCTCGTCATGTTCCAAAATCACCAATTAGTCGTGACAGGAACCAACACAAACAAAAGTCGATAATGCAGGTGCACTTGAGAACAGTCTTGTACCGTGCAAACAGACGGAATTCCCACGAGCAAGTGGTAAATTTGCTATACTAGCGCGCTCTGCAAAAGTGCAAGAAAGTGCCCGAAAGCGTTCAAATATTTTGAATTGCAAATGGTGATTTTTCGTTGGAGAGTGAAGTGTTTAATTTTATGAAATGGTCTTCGGGGCAAAGAGCGATCTCCCTCGAGATAGCTTTTTGCTTCCGGAAAATTCCGAAAATTTATTTTGAACTGGTTTTGAGCAAATAATATATGAAAAACACTTGTAATAAGATCTAATATAATGATTGAAAAAATGATTTTGAAAACAAATTTGAAAACGAATAATAATATTGTAGTAAATTTTGAAAAATGTGGAAAAAATATTAGGATTTGTGGATTGAATTAAATAAAATCAGCTGGATTCAAAACATTTTCTTTTCAGTCCCATTATTAAAAAATGTAAAGAATTTAATAGAAGAGCTGTCAAAGTTCACTGAACAGTTATAGCCAGAACGAACCATATAAACTACCTTTGAAGTCCACCAGAGGCGCATAGAGCAGATGGTAAAAATTTGACAGTTCAATATGGAAATTTACATCCGAATTTCCCGTTCGGAATAAAATATTTCGTGGGAATTACGTCTGTTTGCACTGGTACTAAAAAATTGAACGAGAGAGATTTTCCCTTTCCACTTTTGAAATTGTAAATTTATTGTGTGTAAGTTTTGTAACTGGTGTGTGTCTCTACTAATCCAGGTTTTGACCTTTGCCGGTCAATGTGCTTCAACCCTAATTTTATTTTTAAAAAAATCACAGTAGGGTAAGTGTGCCAAATTTCGGCATAGTTGCATGTAAGCGTCAAAGTCTCACGTTTGAAATGCAATATTTTAAATTCAAATTGATTTTTTTTATTCTTTCTTCTGAAAGGATGTTGCTTGAAACCTTGTGAAGAGTTTATCATATTTATTTACTCTAAAATCATTCTTAAAACATTTTAAAATGAATAAAAATATAGACATAGCCTTGGCGCCCTATTTCGGCCACCTTCAATTTCATAGTTCCTTGCCCTTCGGGAATTCCTTTAATATCTTTTTCACGCTATCTCGTTCGTCTAAGCTACATTTTTTGTTATTCTTTTGCATTGTATAATCTCTAGAGTACATAAAATCTAAAAGTTCATGGAAATTCGAGGAACAAAAAAGATGTCTGAAATTGAAAACTGGCCGGAATTTGGCACACTTACCCTAAATCAAGTAAAATCAAGTGGGTAGATTTCTTTTTGAAACTCAATGAAGCCAATTAAATTGCCAATAAATCTTGAGAAAATTGAAAAATCTATTTTAGAATGACTAAAAAGAATGTAATTTCCGAGAATTCCACTGTGTAAATTACATGAATACCATTTTCTGCCCACAAGATCTTGTCTAAATCCATCAGACATTGCGGTATGTGGGGAAAATTCCTCAAACATCCCACTGAGCGCCCCTCCCGATAATGATTCAAGTATTCAAATGTGCGATAAGCTTCCGCGTTAGCGGCTTTTCGCATGCAAACGAGCAATTGGAGGGGAAAATTTGTGGTGAATCGATAGGAATCTCGAGAAGCTGAAAATCCCATGAAATATGGCCATGAGTCAGGGTACTTACGTGGCATGCTGTCCCTGTTGTCAAACACCGAAGACGGAGGAGCTGGCATTGGATGGACCATCCCGATTTGCGGAGCATGAATGTGCGTGGCAATTTGCTGACTCGGTGGCATTGGCAGGGCACTGTAGCCGGGTCCACGTTCTGTGGGAGCCCTTCTGGGATGACCTACTGGGTAATTGGGAGCGTAATGAGACGGAACCTGGAATTGAGGAATGGAATGGTTAATTTCCGGAGGATTCCTGATCGTTTTGAGCGGATTACCTGAGGAGGAACGACAACCGGAGGCGTTCTGTACTCACGAGAACCCTTTCCAAGAGTCCCAGTGCTTCCGGCTGACTTCCCGAGGGTCCCAGTGTTCCCCCGGGACATTTGCGGAGGCGTCGGGGGCTTCGTGGTTGGCGGAGGTCCCACAGAAGTAACCCCGACAGACTGGATGGAACTCTGGCTGGAACCACGGTGCTTCTGCTTCATGGCAGCATGAGCTGAAGCAACTCCATGGCCAACTTCGTCCAGCAGCGAGTAATCAATCTGCTTCCGGACGTACTTAATAGGTTTCTCGGGATTCATAGGAGCTACAATTTTGTACTGACGAGCATTAACTTTATTGGCCGTTAGTACCCCAATTTCCCTGCAAAAAAAAAGCGCCACAAATAAAAATCCTTCCCAGAGATCCTTCCTTAATCCCGAATTACCTCCTGGCCACCTTTTCCTTGTGAATAGTGACAGTTTGTGCAATGTGATTCATTTGTGATTCCATTTCAGCTAATTGTTGCGCTTGCAGATCCAGCAATTGGAGGTAATTGTAGGCCAGTGTATTGATTTGATATGCAACACTGGCCAGAGACTGAGTCGTGTAGTTCTTCGTCTCTTCGAGAGCAGCCTTCTTGTTCTCTGACCTAAAAAGCCAATCAATTGGATTACAAACTTCAAAAATAACTCCCCCAAGAAGCCCCTCAATTCACCTGTAGTACGTGTCCTCACAATATTCAGCTACTCTCTCGAGATTTGTGAAACTCTCCTTCAGGTTCTGACGTCCTTCCGGAATGTCTGTGCGAATCAACGATGCCAGTTCATCCATTATGTTCTCACTTCCCATAACACTCTGGTGCTCCTGATACGTAGAATCTGTCCAGAAGGGGAAAAACAAATTGACCATCAAGCGCATACTTTAATCCCCATTCTCCGGGGAATAATAATTGATAAATGGGTGCGGAAGAGGCCAATTGAGGTGCCACACAAAAACCCTGCCTTTTCACATGAAAAACCCTCATTAACCACTTAATTTCCATTCACTCACCTGTGTTGTATGAGTATCTATTCATAATACATAAAACTGGGGGGATAATTTGAGGAATAATTGCAAAATTTTGAGAAAACTAAAAACATCGCTCCCCTAAACCAAAAAATGACACACTATTTGACATTCTATGTTTTATTCGCTTTATACGCAGCCGATTCCACAGACCGGGGATAACATAGATTTGGCTGCGTCTCTGCTTTTGAATTTGTATTTTCCCTCCAAAAAACGTTGAATATTTTTCAAGCTGTCGCTCATTTAAATAACAGAGGATTAACTCGATTTTTTATACTGATTTTCAGATTTTAACTCTTTCCGGACCACAACATATCCAGCGAACGATTTTCAGTAAAACTCACTTTATTGTAAGTCTTAGTGGTCAAATATGATACTTTTGTAGAGAAAGAATTTTCTCCGCCTCTGGGAAATTGGAAAACTCATGGGAACTCTCGTCCCCTAAAGAACGCAAAGGATACAAACTTGGACAAACTTCAATTTTCCAAAAGCCAATAATATCAATTTTGTGAATTATTTTTGCATGTCAAATGACTCCTTTACAATGTTGACCACTAAAACAAGAAGAATTATTGATCAGTATCTTGTGGGATGTCCAGGAAGTGCTAAAAAGGACACCCAGCTCCTGCTTGCCAACAGATTCCTCAAAATATTTCACAGAATAACACTTTAACACACATTTCTCTCAACAGGATGTTATTGCAGACACATTAAGCTTTTCTCAAGAGCCAAAAAAACACTTCCTGGACAATCACAATTCACCAAAATCTGGAAGAATAGGAAAAACTTCCCCGAAAGCAATCTCCTTCGCTGCCAAATGTCAAAATTATCGGCCATATTGACAAAAATTTCGCTCCCGCTTGAATTTTCTTACAAGGTTGGTGTCAAAAAGCAAATGGCGGGCATTGGCGGGATAACCTTACATTTGACCTCAAGATTCTTGCGGACGAGAATTCCCATCAAGTTTGAACAAGTTTTTTGAACATTTAAGAAAAAATTAGTTTTCGAATTTATGTAATCTGTAATTGTTAGTTATCATACTTATTGGCCCCCAGAGGTTTTTCCTTATTCTGGTCTAGAAATATCAAAAAAGTCACAATATCTGCAAGGAAGCAGAAAATCGAAAATTCACGATTTTTGATCAAGAATATCTTAGCTCAGGAGTTAATTGGGATCCTGCAAAAAATATCCTAGATTTGGACATCCTTATAGTTTGTAATCATCCACAAGAATCGGAATTTCATCGATTCTAAATAGTCTAAAAAAATTATTTTTTCCATGGGTACCCAGAGTCCCAAAGGAGACGAAAGAGTTAAGTTGTAAGAATATTTACGGAACAAATACTCGAATAAAGAAATATGTGCTACTTTTCATATATATTTTTTCGACTTTTTTCTCAAAATTAAAATAATCACTGTAGGGGAGATTGGGGTAAAAAGTCACAAATCGAAAATTTCATAATTCAATATCTTCCAAGACAAAAGAGATAGCAGCTTCAAATTTTTTCCATAGATAGCCTCCATAGACCTTCTTCAATGTCGTAAGTTTCTTAGAATTCCAACAAGGAATTTATAAAATAAAAAAATATTGAAATTTTTAGTTCTATTTTTGAAATATTTTCTCTGCAGAAGATATCAATTTTTACCTATACAGTAGAGTCTCGCTATAGTCCATATTTGGTTTCAAATTTGACACTTGGGTCGCACTATAGTCCATGTATTTTTTTTAAAATTATCAACGATTTTTAGTATTGAAATTGCTCGACGGCTTCCACTTTCTTTGCGATTGTGGTACTTGTCCTTGCTCTCTTCATTGTGGATCACAATTATCACAACTACTTAATAAAATTTGCCAAAAATATTAAGATAATTATGCACGTCGCATACTAAAAAACATAACCTAACTTAAAATCAGTGTTTTGAAATCAACGGTCGATAAATTGTGGACTATAGAGCGATGGCCTATAGCGAGACTCTACTGTACTTCTTTTCCAAAATTGATGCACTGGTGAATATTTCCTGAATGATTTGGATTCTTTGAATAAGAAGCTGCTATGCATTTTAGCAATTTCTAAAGATTCTTTTCTCTAGAAATCCTTTTATTAAAAATGACCACTTGGGGTAAAAAGTATCAAAAAATGTATTGAACAGAAAATAGCAAAAAACGAACCATTCTGATGTCTCGCGGCGAAAAGAAACGTCATTGTCATGTGTCGCAGCGCTTATTTTGCATTGGTTAAGCGATTTGTAGTCTCGTGTGTGTTTTTCCGTATTTCCAGAAGTTTGAAAGTTCCTTATTCTATTATTCAGCGTATGAGAAAACATTAAGGTTTGCAAATATGGCATTATAATAATTTAAATAGTTTAGTTCACAAATCATTTATTATTTTAAAAAAATACAGCAAAGCTCATTACGGTCGATAAATTGTGGACTATAGAGCGATGGCCTATAGCGGGACTCTACTGTATATTTATTTTAAAAAGAACACAATACATCTTCTTTCCATTATTTTTTGTTTTGTTTTTATTTTGCACTTTAGTGACATTTACTCGGCAAGTCTTCGGCAAATTTCGTTGTATCTCGCCCAATTCGCCATTTTCGCTTTTTCAGAATGGTGTTGAATAGAATTTCCTTGCCAAAAATAGCCTTTGAAAAGCAACTTTAAAATCGCTTTAATCGTTCAGATAGAGTGAACTCTATTAGGTGAGATTCTTAACAATCTCACCTACTATAATCCTAACAAAATTTCATGTCCTCCGATCGCGCTCAAACTTGGCCAAAATGTGTTTCGCCACTTCCTGATCACGAATATATGGGGCTAAGTTACGTTCCCGGCCGGCCGGCCGGCCGTCCGGCCGCTCTTTGGAGCTTAATAGCTCCTAAACTAAAAAAGATATCGACTTGCGGTTTTCGGCAAAGGTTAAATATCGTATGAAAATTGCAACATGGTGCATTGACCCCCCACCCCCCACCCCTCCTTCCGCCATTTTGAAGACCCCCCTTTTTTTGTTTTCTCAATAGCTCCGGCCCTATGGCATCGAGCGGGCTCAAATTTTAGTATGTTATAGCTGGGCCTTAGAGCTTTCCATCAATACCAAACTTAAGGTCCCCCGACCCCCCTGACCCGAGCTATAAGGGTCCAAAAAAATTTTCTTAAAATGGCCATAACTCCGGTTCTAATTGTCAGAATTTAAAAAATGAGGGCTTTTTGGAAAGCTCTCGTGAAATGCCACTTCCTCTTCTAACATCACAAGTTCATAAAACCACCGCTAGGGGCGCTATTATTAAAAAGAAAATTTTTAAATCTTAAAAGTTAAATAACTCAAAAATTCCTTATGCGATCGGGCTGAAATTTTAGTATGTTGTAGCCGTTGATTATACCTATCAAACAAAAAAAACCTTAAGTCGATCCATAACCCCTGACCCGAGCTATAAGGGGTCAAAGTTCGAACATTGACCGGCCTCTATCTCCGGTTCTAATTAACATATCGACATAAATTTTACCTTTTTGGTTTCGTCTCGATGAGCACTTTCAGATGGAAGTTCAAAAAGTCACCACAGGTGGCGCTGTGATAGCGTCAAAATTCATCGAAATTCAAAGTCACTTTTCTCAAAAACGGCATTGTGCAAGTTAATGAAATTTTAGTATGTCGTAGTCCAGTCTAGGACGTTTCCAAAATGGTGCGTATGTGCGCTGTGGTTTCAATAGAACCGGAGATATGAGGGGTCAAAGTTCACAAAATTTAAAAAATCATATCTCCGGTTCTATGTGACCGATTTTGATGAATGAGGGCTTAAACGAAAGATCTCACCAAATACTACAACTTTCTAGAACATTTGAACTTCGTGGGACCAACACCAGGGGCGCCACAGTCAAAAAACGAATTTCAATATCACATAACCTCAATTATCTCGACTGTCGCTGAACCGATTTTGATGATTGCTTCGACATAATTGTAGAGGACATTTGTCTCTACATTTCGTCCATACATCATTTTCCGCTCAGACTACGCTATCACTCCGATTTTGCCGTTTAAGTGTGAAAAAATTGATTTTTCCCATAATAACGCTTTGAAATCACTCAGATGCCAATTTGACTGCCTCTACTCCACCAAGACACTTAAAATAGGGTTTTAAATGGAAAATCCCACAGAATACAACAATTCTTTGATATAGTTGAAGTTCAACAAATGACTACTTGGGGCACTCTGATGGATGAAAAAACGAGTTAAGAAACAAAAAACCTCGATTATCTTGGCTTCTGAGTAATCGATGAGATCATGTTCTATGGAAAAATTATAGAGAACATTCTGGTCTACATTTCACCCATATAACACTTTTCTGTCAGTTCATCCAAATCCTTGATATTTTGGTTTAAATACAAAATTTGTATAATTTCACGAATTTTATTCAAGATAACTGAATGGCGTCTCCCTACTTCAGCATCAAATCGAATTTGCATGCACTCCGAGTTAGCTCACGTTAAGAATCTCACCTACATAAGCCGGTTAGGATTATCTGTCCTTTTACAAAAGGTGTTGTAGAGCAAAAAATTTCCTATGAAAATATGTTATCTAGTTATTTTTTAAATTCACGGGAGCCCGTAATAAAGAGAAACAAAATGTGATAGTTTTACCCCATGCCTGATACTATTTGCCCTAGCATTTTTGAGAATGGTCACAAAATTACCTTTTAGAAAACGGCTCGATAAATGTATTTCCTTACTAAATACAGTAGAGTCTCCTAAATTCGAACGCTCGGGGGGTATTTTTGACATTTCTCACCTCCCAAATTCGAACGATTTTTTCAAAACTAACGAAATTTGTGTGAGATTAAATTGTACTTTCAATCAAATTCCCGTACTTTCTCGCAAGTTTTTGTGGTAACATACTTCCTTTTCAATTTATACGATCATAATATACGTAAACATTCAGGAAGAAGCACATAAATATGATTTTCATTCACCTAGAATACGAACTTTTTAACATAACCTCACAATTGACATTTTGAATCCAAACGGCGTTCGAATTTGAGATATTCAGATTTGAGAGACTCTACTGTAGAGAAAAATGACATTCACAAAGTTGTAGTGCGATAAATTTCCTATAAAACTGCGCTAATTAGAAATTTCTGTGGATCATAGGTAGCTCGTAAAAAAATAAATTATCTGTTTTGTTACTTTTTGCCCCAGTCTCCCCTAAAGCAAAACATAACTTTATATGACCGAGGAAAATAATTTTTTTGGATCTTTCTGTTTTTTTTTAGATCTTTCTTATTTTCTTAAAAGATGTTTTTTACTTGATTTTTTTTTTAAATGCTTGGATAATTACTTAATAACTTTCACTTAAGATTAATTTTAATCTTGCATTTAGAGCCATGTAAGAGCCTTGACAGACCTTAAGATTAGCCGAGCGACGGCTTAGCGTAATTATATTAGAAATAATGGTTTAACCATATTTCCATCATTTTCCACTAAGTCGTCTCTCGGCTTAAGTCGTAAGTGTGTCTAAGGCATAAATATTTTAGTGAAAACTTAAGTGAAGCTATGCAAGCCATTATTAGAAGACCTCGACATCAAGGCAGGAGGTTAAAGTAGCTAAATCACCTACATCCTACATCAAATTCAGATTCTTGCCTTGGAGCGGCATCAGATAGACCCCGAATATCTTCCTGAAGTGGCGGAGGATCGACAGGCGTGGGCTGCTAAACTGGATATCATGAACCGATTAAGCGATTAGAAATCAGATAAGCGATTAAAAATTATTATGGTGACGAGTAAATTCTAATTTCTAATCAAAAATTTGTGTATTGTAATTTTTTGTGTTAATAAAAACGTCTTCTATAAAATATAAAATAAGAATAATAACATTTTTAATGTAAAAAATTTTCCATTTTTTTAGTTTTTAAAATACGCGTAGTTCTTGTCACACAACATACTCCTATAAATTTTAATTCCAATCCAAAAAAAAAATTATTTTTTTTAATTTTAGGGACTTACTGGATTGTTGATATTAGCACCATTCGTACTTCCAATTCAATTAATTTTTCTTTTTTTTATTGAAGCATAATCAGCACATTTTTGTTAATTATTTTTTTATCCTTTAGACAGAGAGTTGCAAGTACTTTGATATAATTAATTTATAATTGTTTGAATTTTCAGTAAAACTTTTCTTTTGTGTTAAATTAAATCAAACTAGGAAAGAAACAACTGAACAACTTACGAAAATCACTGCTGTACTAACAACTTCTAAACAACACCTGGAGCCCCTGAAACTCGAGATATTACCTCTATGGAATGTTTCCCTTGGGATAAAAAGTTTTATCTATTTCTGGAAATTCTTGAATATGAGTGGAAAAATCTTAAAATATATTTTGAGTCATGAAACCTTGCTTGGAGTTGAAAAACTTAATCTTATATTCAGAAATAAATCAAAATAAGGGTGATTGCTTAATGTAGAAGTAGAGTAATTCAATTGAATACAAAAATATTGTTAATATTGTTAAGTCGAGTATAACAGGTGTTACATTATATTCATTATCAGCAATTATTACATGAAACACCATGATATATTCAACTGTTTTTTATGAGGTTAGTCCTCTGTCATTAAAATTTTAAAAATCATTTAAAAGAGCAATAATTTTTTAAACAAGGAGATTAAGCATTTTTGTCCAATTCGAGCTTTTAAATTTTAATTGTTCTCAAATTTTTTATTCACTTTGAAGCAGTCTCTTTACATATTCATTGAGTAAATGCAGTTTTAAGCAATTATGCACGTTTCAATCATTTCCGGTACTCTTGTTTTCAAGCTTTTCCAGTGACTCTCAATTAAATACGACAGGAGTGGGAGTGATAGCTTTGAAAAAGCAAAATTAAGTGTAGGGGAAAAAACTGGGGCACCACCTAACACGGGGTACCACCAAACACTAATTTTTAGTTCTAAACTACTTGGACTATATCGACCATTTCTTCTGTGGCCTATAAATTTATAATACCTATAATTTAAATTATAATGCGTATAAATTTCTATAAGTCTTCTTCTCTGAAGTCGAGTATCTGATTAAAAAATCGCAGTGTATAGTGCTACCCCGTGTTTGGTGGTACCCCAGTTTCCCCTAAATTTTTAATGCATTCGGATGTTCCTCTCAGTTATATTTCCGTATTGTTAATATTCGCAGAGTTCCTTTTTATTTTTTTTTAATGTTTTTTTTTTGAAAAATTTATTTTCAGTTTCAATTCTGTAATTCACAAGTTATTTTTATTCAAGAATTGTGTGGAGCTGAAAGTAATGGAACTCCTATTTTAAGAATATCCCGTTGTTTAGATTTAACTCAAGTCCAAGGCAATACATCTACAATTTTAAACACGTTTAAATTAAATGAAATTTAAATCAATTTCAGTTCAATCACTCAGTTCATGATTTTATCAGTCAGCAATTTCCTCATAACCAGCTCTAAAATAAATCAAAAGTTTCTAACCACTTCAAAAAATAGAATTAAGGAAAATTAAATTATTCAAAAACACATTTTGCTTGTTTGTAGAGCAAGTTTAAAAGATTTTCATACAGATTCTTTAGCAAATTTTCACCAGTTTAAGCAAAATTCTCCTTTAAATTTTATCTTACATTTTCATCTGCATAAGCTTTCATATGAAGAAAGTTATGCAAATAAAAGTTGGTTGAGTAAACTTATAATGAAACACTATCAAGTTTATTTAGGATACAGCCTATGGGGGCATTTTAAGAAGATTGGATCATAAGAAAATAATTCTTTTTGTTATACTTTTAAATCATTTAATTTTTACATTCTCTACAAATGGTTTAAGCTTTAAATATTAACAGTTTAAGAATGACAATTAACCGATCTACATTAAATTTTTTAGCTCTTTAACTTATTTTTCTTCTAATTCTTCTATCTTTAATGAATTTAGTTAAAGTTAAAATTAACATTTTAATTTCAAAAAGGCAAACCTTTAAAATATTTCAAGTACTTTTTATTATTTATAGAATCTCCTAGATCCTAGAACAAGAAAAAACTGCAGACCTCCGAATGCGGTCTTCGGAGTAGAAGTTTAGCCCAATTTAACCCAGGTCGGTCTGGCTGGGTATTCTTCTAAACAACGAGCAATTGTTGTGATTTTTTAAGTTATATTAAAGTCGCATACCGTAAGTATACAAAACTAAGTAATATTAACATAAATATATTTTGTTTTTTTTTTTTTAGAAATTGCTGCCGTTAAGGGGTCATATGGCTCAGAAAGATTAAAAACAGCATATTTTCTGTAATTTTTTCTAGCATAATAATAGATAATTGTTTAATTTACATTAAAAATAATAAGTGAACGAATAAAGATTCCACATAAAGCTATGCATGCAAATTGTGAGGAGAACACGATCTCAAGGCAGACCTAGGACAAGGTGGCTGAAGCAAATTCTGGATCTTGACGGCTTTGTGATCAATTGCGAACATCTTCTTTAAGTGTAAAAAATCATCAACTGATGCTAACCTGCAGGTGTTCTATAGGCCTCCGACCTCGATAGGGATAAGCGGTTGCCAATGAATGAATAAATTTATTGAAAATAATTAGTGAGAATTTTGCGAATTTTTTGTTCAATGTTAATTGTATTTATGTATAGAGAACCATCAATCAGAGCAAGACACTCAAATCATCCAGTTTTTTTTCGTAGTAGAGATAGGAAAAATTCCTGCCTCCACCCAGAATTGAACTGGGAACCCCTCTCGTTAACTAGACGAGTGTTCTACCATCTGAGCTATTAGAGGCCACATGCTCTGCTTGACTTGCTACACGACCTTAACCAATTGCATTGTGCACTGCAATCACTTGCTCTCGGAGTTGCATAATCTCTTAAGATTAGGATCAAAAGAGCACCTATTGGCACTTTAAGAAATCGTATCATGACCTTTTGGTATCCTATTCTGTACCAATTGTCAAATAAAATTTGAAGACCTATTCCTTATAAGAAAAGGTAAATCAATGAGAAGACTAAGCTATTTTGAGTCAAGGAGTTGCATCTTCGGGTTGAGAGATCACAATTTCGATCACAATTTTGATACCCATCACAACTTTGGTAACCCATTCCCATTTTTTTTCTGACAAGGGTTCTGTTTTCACGAATTTTACGATGCAGTTCTTGGGTTTCTCGGTTTTTGCGATGCAATTCTTAGGTTTCTTGGGTTTCGCGATACAAAGAGTGAGTTTCCCGGATTTCGCGATGCATTTTTTTATTTCTTGGGGTTCGTGTCGTGAAGCGTTTCTCGGACAATTGATAAGGCTTTCAGAAGCCGCTTTCTCAACATGAGTTACCCCTTGATAAAATTTAATATAATAATAAAAATGCTGTTTTTTAGTCTTCATGATCCACATATCCCCTTAAGCCATTGAGTACTAGGGAAAAATAGAGCATCTTAGAATTGCAGTAGCTTTGAAATCTTTCTTCTCCTATTTTTTTTTAAAGAAACTTAGCCTTTCCATGATGTGATTTATATATATATATATATATATATATATATATATATATATATATATATATATATATACAGTAAAAAAATTAACACTATTATAGTTTGTAATCTTTCACACCACTATTACAGTGTTAAATTTGGAAAAAAATATTTAATTTAAAATTGTTTAATTTAAAGTTGTTGAATTTCAAGTTGTTGAATTTGGAGTTGTTAAATTTAAAAATTGTTGAATATTTGTGTGTTAACTCAAAAATTGTTGAATTTTCATTTCATTTCGTTTACTTTAGTTTTTTTTTTTTTTTGCCTTTTTGGACATTTGCAATGTTTTCTACTGTATTCGGGATCCTCCCTAATGCGAGATAATTACATCCGATGCTGGGATCTTCACGATATACTTATTATGCATATAAATATTTGATGTTCTATATGACTTTTGCACAATAACAAACATCTCGACTGAAGTATTATGTCTTAAATAGAAATTCAACAATTTTTACACAACTTTTGTTTAAAAATTCAACAACTTTTGTGTGAAAATTCAACAACTTTGGTTGAAATACACAAGGTTTCACACTATAATAGTGTAAAAAATTATGATCAAACTATAAAACTGTTAATTTTTGATCATGTGACAAAAAATACCAGAAAGTTGTGTATTTTTTCACACTATAATAATGTGAAAAACTGTAAACATACTATATATAATAGTGGTAATTTTTAGAATTTGTCAAACAGTTTAAAATCACGAAACATTGTTGAAAAATTTTTATGATTATAAAAGTGAGAAATTTTGCACAGATCGCAATTAAATAATTAATTTATCCAATTTCACACTATTATAGTGTTAAAATTCTACACATTTTCAAATTAAACAACGTTGTTGAAAATTTTTCAACTATAATAGTGGTAATTTTCAATCACGTGACAATAAATTACCAAATTATTGTGCATTTCTTAAACATTTATTAATTAAACAACTAAAATGGTCGATTTTGCACTATTATAGTAAAAAAAATTTACACATTTTTTACTGTGTAATTTATGTGATTTATATATATAATTATATGTCATGGTAAGGTTCAGTTCCATTTGAAAATAGGAGGAAAAGTCTTATTTTAAAAGTACCCCAATTCAAAGATGCTCCACTTCCCCTTATGTCTAGAACCCGTATAATGGTGTTATTTCAATGAAAAATAAAAATGTTTTTTAGCAATTTACTGTTCTCAAGTGCTTCTACATGATGGATTTTTTTTGTGTTGGTTCCTATCACGACTGTTTGGTAGTTTTAGTTTAGAACACCGCGAAGACTGGGAAAAACATCCGAGACAGTAATTAACGCAAAGAAAAGTCGATAATGTAGAAGAACTTGAGAACAGTAAAGTGCTAAACAGCATGTTCACTTTTTCAGAGGACACCTTTCTCCTAAACATTTTTTTTAACACTTTAGGGAGAAGTGGGGCGCCTTTAAATTTGGGCAGCTTTAAAATTGAGTATTGTTCTCCTATTTTTAAATGAAACTAGACCTTATTGTGATAATAATTTAGCTGATTTGTGAAATTGAATTACATTAAAATAAGCCTCAATTCGTTTCAAAAATAGGAGAAAAAATCTAGTTTGACAAATGAGGAGCTCAGAGCAAAAAAACGCTATTTTAATAGGGAAATGCATACGACTTAGAGTTTTTTTGCTCCGAGCGCCTCAAATATCCCAATTCAAATGTGCCCCACTTCCCCTGACTGTTCTCAAGTGCTTCTGCATTATCGACTTTTCTTTGCACTGATTCCTGTCTCGACTGTTTTTTGCAATCATCGCCATGTAGTCGAGACAGACTTTTCCCAGTCCTCGCTGTGTTTTAAAACCACCAAATAATTTGTGACAGGAACCAACAGGAGAAAACCCGAATGTCGATTATGTAGTGAAAGCACTTGAGAACAGTAAAGTGGTAAAATATGTTCATTTTTCATTGGAATATCACCATAATTCTATTAAGAATAAAATGAGCATTTTTGCATTTTTCTGCGGAGTTATCATTTTTCAAAGTGGGCAGTCACTCCAAGGACAGCTGCATACGCCCCAGCTCATCATCCATACGGCATCATCTCTGGGGAAGAAATGGGAAGAAATATCAATTTCTTGGTGGGAAATGGAGCACATCCGACGTGGGAAGAAATTTGATGACAAAAGTAAAAGGCAAATTTGTGCCTCACATAAACTCTATTGTCTATTTTACATAATTGCATTTGCTTCCATTGAACACACAACACAATATACACAACATTACAGAGTTTTATTTTTATGCTCATCTCTATGAATTATTATCCCTTTTAGCCTGTTCCATGGACGTCTAAAATACATCAGAAAAAATGATTGATCTGGCTAATTTACAATTTTTCAATTTTCTACCCACACCAAAAAAAGAGAGATGTGTGTCCACAAAAGTGTCTTTTTCTTGTGGCATTTAATGCCAAAGATTAGACATCCTTTTTTTTCTACAAGAATAAATTTTTTTTCTTATTATTTCGTATACCACAGTGGGAGAGTGAATTTACAGCAATTTACTGAATTCCATCAGTTGAGTATGTGTCCGGAATCCGAGAACACCTCCAATATTGCACTTCCCTGAGCTTTTGACGTAGGATAACTCTATGACTGACTTAGTATCGATGGTCTCCTGCAAATTGATTAGTCCACCACCGAGTGCCCGGAGAATAGCTTGAGGTCCACAAGTATCCCATTTGTACGTGGAACCAGTGCTCACGAGATAGAGATCAGCATCACCCAGAATTAATTTGAGTATCTTGTGACCGGCTCCCGCTGAGAACACAATACTATACCCCAGTGTATCTCTCAGATAGTAGATATACTTCTTATTCTCCGCACTAGACAGAATAGCCACTTTCTTGCGCCCATCCGCCCCAACATCCTGCTGTGGTATATTGGTGCGTTTCACCCCATCCAGTGCCACACCCCAGTAGATTTTCCCACTGTATCCACCATCATCCCTCTCCACGCAGAACGGCTGATTGATTACCCCAACAATTGCCCGTCCAGACTCAATTTCATAGACACCCAGAAGCACAGTGACACATTGAAGTCCAGAAGCCGGAATATTCGGCACTGCTGTACCCCGAGCCTTTCCCTGTACGTATTCAGCTGTGGCATCAATGGGATCCACCCAAATGCCCACATCACTTGCCGTGATCTCAGCACTCAAGCCCTCAATGCACTGTGCATCCTCCGTGCAGATGTCCCGATGAACTTCAGCAGCCAGTAAATCTGCCACCAATTTGTTCCCATTCAACACCTGGAGCAAAATCATAAAAAATTCATAAGATAATTTTTTTTTAGAAGGCGGAAATAAAGTCGAGCAATAAGACTTGATAAGCTCAGGATATTGTTGATTCATTTGCGGGTTTTGCAGCCCATAAAAACTACTTATATCAAAGCTATTATCCTTTAATTGCTTTTTGGGTCATCCCGAGACCACGTAAAGCATATACTTGATGTAAATTTCACATAAGGGCAATTTTCGAGCCATTAGCAGTGATAGAGAACTTCAAATGCCATTAAAAGTTTAAATTGATTTATATTATAGGACTATATCTAATAATTAGTCTAATGCCCTGAACACACTTATGGCTAAAGTCCAGAAACGACTAAGCCCGTTCATAGCCAAGTCAGTTCGTGACACACTACAAACGAGGCTTAGCATATCATTGGCATCCACAAAACATAGCTTTTGTGGGTTTTTATGCAGATATTTTTATTGCAATGTACATGTACTCTATTTAAAATGAAACTATTTGTAAATATTTATTTCACTTCACGTGCATTTATTATTGTTGATTACAATTATTTGTGAGGTGGAAGCTATCTTGCGACTTAAGCCAATTAGGCGATTCAAGTAAATAATTTTTGTTGTTATGCGTGAATTGTGAAGTAAATTTACAAAAATGTTGTAATTCAAAACCATTTCCAGATGCTTTAACTTTGACAGATGATTCAACACACTAAGTTCATATTTTTCTGAAGAGAATCACATAATTTTGCTCCTTTTCTCTTCTAGAATGTTACTGTTTAGTAAAAATTCTTTAGATATATTTTGAAAACTTCTTAAACACAAGAAAAATACGCGAGTGTAAAATGATTCTATTGGAAACAAATTAATCCAAATGGAGACAAGGGAAAGTTTCTAATTGGAGACAAACAGTGTAAGTAAGTGAAACTGCGACGAAAGGCTTCCAATCCAAAACCTTGTTGAGTTGCTCTTGAGTGCAGGATTTGTTCTTATTCCTAGTCTTTTCTCCTTTCCCATCTAAAACAATAGGAAAAACTCTCCAAAAAAATCATATTTTCAGGGTTTCCTATTGAAGCATTTGCAGACACTTCAGAAAAACCCTTATTGTTCATGAAATAAGTTATTATATTTCATTTGAAAACTTCACGTACCGTTAACAATAAAGATTAGCACTTAATTTAATAAAATTTAACCAGAAATATTACATAAATGTTAAGCAAAACGAATAAACAACAGTCACCTTATTGTGTTTTTCATTGGAAAACATGGTCAATCGATGAAAAATTCGATGGTGAAAAAGTACACTATTAATTTTTCTGAGAAATTAACAAATTCAAATTTGTGAATATGAATGGATTTTTGCTTTATTTGGAGCAAAATTAACTAAATAATGAAACTGTGGTATAGAAAATATATAAATATAATAATTTAGTACTGTATTTATCATGGAAAAAATGACGTTTTCATTTGGAGTAGCGAAAAGTTTCCATTTGGAGTAGGTTTTGAATTAGCTTAATTTACCCTAGTGCATTTCAGTACAGATATCTCCATAAAAATCCACGAAAATTATGTTTTGTGGATACCAATGAATGCTAAGTCTGCTTTGTATTGTGTTAGGAACTGTCTTGGCTATAAACGAGCTCAGTCATCTCTAGACTTTAGTCGTAAGTGTGTCCAGGGCATAATACAAAGTTGCTAAAATAAATGGTAATTTTTTTTCTCTTGTTGGAGATTGCTTGAGTTATATAATCTCATATTCTCTTACGTCCCATTATCATCAAGATTAAAAAAATGAAAGTTTATCTATTCATTCGAATCTGTCAGGAAAAAAAATAAACCATAAAAGTCATAAGCAGACGATTAATTTAACGACCTGCAACTGTAACTATAAAACGTTACAGCTTTGCGGAATGTTAGAACACGTGACTTTAATGTTATGCACTAAAAATTAATTGAGCATTGATTGCTCTGAAGAGTTTGTTCTTGTTTTGAAAAAGAATCTGGAATAACGAAAACATTTACAGAGTTCTTTTCCATTTACTTATTTGCAATCGATTCATTTATTCACTTTATAAGTTGCCGCATATCACGCTTTTTCAAATTGATAACAACACGTTTAAACTTATCCGAGATTCCAGGTTCCATGACCTTTCAAATGACCCCATACTTTACCCAATTGGTTAATAAATGATCTTGAAAAAAGCTTATTGGGAACAAAAATAAAAATTATTTTCATATACAGTCAAATTTCTCAAACATGGAAGTTTTATTGACATTTTTCAATTCTAAAATATGAATAATATTTTCAACAAACATAACGAAATTCGTGGGAAATGCACTTATACCCTTAATTGGGAAAAATAAGTAAGGGAAATTGCCCATGCTTGATACCATTGGAAGCTTCGTAATGACTAAATTTTCTATGTTTCACAATATATATGAGACGCTGAAAACAGAAGTGGTCTCCTTTGTATGCATTTCCCTATTAAAGCAGTCCACTTCTGCTCTGAGCATCTTATATGTGACTCATCACAACGCAATTTTAGAATCTATGGGAAAGTGACAAGTTTTTAAAATATATTGCGGAGTCACGTTTACTGAGAAACATAGGAAAAATTTAGTCATTAAGAAGCTTCCAATGATATCAAGCATGGGCACTTTCCCCTATAGAGAATTTATCATTATTATTTCTTGTCAAATAAATGGATTTTGTCGAGAAAATTATTATAATATTATATTGAGATCCCAAATGCAAAGCTTTCTTTATATAACCTCAAATTTTACATTTTGAATTCAACTGTCCGAGTCGTCCATAATTGAGAAACTTAATTGACAAAATATGTATCTAGATCTAGACAAATTCTAAAACATTATAAGAAAATAAAAAAAGAGATAAGAAATAGGAAAAAATGAAAATCGACTTAAAAAAATATCTACCGAAAGCTTAAAGCTGCTATCTCTAACCGTTTAGCCTGTAAGGCCTCCGAACAATGAAATGTATAAAACTCCAATGAATTCTTTAGGAAGCATGATGGTGTATGTTATGAACTACTAAATGGAAGGCAGAATAATTCTGCACAAGGGATGATTCCATGATTCATACGCCGTGTTTTTTAGTAGGGAATAGGATCGAAAGAATATCTGTTCGTCAGGGTACACCTCTATTAGCAATTTCGTCAAAATGTTGAAATGATTGAAATATAATTTTTACAAGATGTGCGTTTATGGAAATCGAATTCAGGACATTTATGTATCACAATCTAAATTTTGTTTGTACATTTTAGCTAGAACACCTACTGAACTTGATAGCATAACAAAATCTTTTATAATCATAAAAAAAAAGAAATAAAAGAGATAAAAGTAGAAATGCTTCCGTGAAACTGCAAATTCTTAAGCTTGTTCTCAAGCTTTGTTCAAGCTTAATTTTACTTCGAGGGTTTATCATTTAATGAAATTTTTAGTTCACAATAATTTATTAGAAATTTTATCCTAAATAAGCTAAAGTTAGTTTAAGTGCTTTTAAAAGCAAAGCAAATCTTATTGCGATGTGACTTGCTACGATAAAATTACTTTTCGCCTTATAAGACTATAATTCTTGTGAGCCACACATTTGCCATTGAACCTAGGGTGAGTGAAATGTTTCACTCAGCAGCTTGAGATTGAGCTCATATTTTCATTCAGTCACAAAGATAATTTATCATTTCATTTTGGAATTTTGGAAATCCGCCCCAGTTTCTCCAAGAGCGATCTTAAAGGGAAAACCCCTGTTCACCGGATTTTAAAGTAACCCATCTGGCTCTCAGACAGAAGGGTAGTCTGGCCTCTAAAATGGCCCATTTAGCCCCCGAAGAAGGGAGAGTGAAAACATCCAGAGACAATGAAATACTCCTAAATAACGAGAAAGATTAGGAGAAGCAACTGAGAAACTCCGAGTTAGGAGAAGGTATTGGTCATGAAAAATACATACGTTCCCAGGATATGCATAAGAGCGGAAGTTGAATACGGTCGCATTGCAGAGGCTCCCAATTGACTCTTTGTATTTACACATGGTTAATAAAGTCGTTCATCTGAAGCGAGGATACCAAAAAGCCAAAAGCAAAATTCCCGAATGGGTCGAAATCCAGAATACTCAAAATCCCGAATGAATTCAATTTTTTTAGGACAATTTGTTCTTCTGGTGAGTGTCGAAATCTGTTGTAGAAATTCTGAATCAACCACATTATTTTTCCAGAGCTTTCGAAACTTATCGTGTCTTCCTCAAAGTTCTTGGTTGGTTTTTTCTTTAGGATCTTTGTCACTAATTCCTTTACAATTGTATATGCATCAATTTTTGAATTTAGTTAGAAGTGAATTTTCTTCTTTTTTTTTCTTTGCATTTGCACCGCGAAGGGACCAACTAGAAAGAAAAGACTCACCAAAAACTACTGGCGGAACAATAGGTGTAAAATTGTGTGTTTGATTTATAGAATTGATCAACAGATTACGACGCTCAACTGAAGGACAAATATTCTTTAAAAAAAACATAGCTCAGTTCCACCACTGCTGTCGGGTATCCGTTTCAAATCCGTAATCCGTTTCCGCGCCAAAATCCCAAAAATTTAAATTCCCGAAAATCCCGAAAAGCCAAAATTCAGTAAGCAAGAATTCCGAATGCCAAAATTTCGAACGCCATAATCCAAAAAAAAGTCAAAAACCAGAAAGCCAAAATCTTATATGCCAAAGTCCCGAAAACCAAAATTCCGAATTATTAAAACTTCCAAATTATTATACTTGCTGAAGACAAAGGAATTTTTTTTTGTGTTTTGGAAAATTATTCTACACATTTATCCTTCGTATAATTTCATCTCTTTCAGGATTTTGACCACTCGAGATTTTGGTTTCTCGAGATTTTGGCTTTTAGAGATTTTGGCTTTTCGGGATTTTGACTTTTCGGATTTAGGCTTTTCGGGATTTTGGCCGGCACTGGAAGAGACATAGATAAAAATGAAGAGAATTTGCTAGTAGCAAATTTGTCGTAGAAGAAGGTGTAGGGTAAAGTGGTAGAAGTTGGACAATGGTACAAGTTGGACAGGGCCTTTTTTCTTGATAAATTTAGTACTTCATTTTTATTGGTATATTTTTCATGCTTTAGTTTTATAAATTTGGTTCCTTGTGCTTAAAAACAAATTTTGGACTGTATTTATCAAGAAAACAGCCATGTCCAACTTGTACCGACGAATTGTCCAACTTGTAACACTATGTCCAACTTGTATCACTTTACCTTACTAGAGAAAAATGAGTTCAGCAAAATAAAAAATTGTGATATAATGATTTAATACGTGAATTAAGTGAATTAGAAAACTTCGTAAACTTGTTTTATTGAAAATAATAAAAGAAGCAAGAAAAGTTTTTAAAAAATCCAATAAATAAATTGCACAAAAAGAGCAAACGTGTGAAGTCCAATTAGTGAGAGAGGTCAGTGATGAAGCAAAGTCACTTAAAATTAGTATGAAAACAACATTAAAAAAATTAACGAAACGAGCAAAATTAAGGAAGAGCACAAATTGAAAATAAAATTAAATAAATAAACTTGACCAGGTATTAGATAAATGCAAATAACCAAAGTACCTAAACAAATTTGAGCATAGTGAAAGGAAGTAACTCAAAAACTCTTCGGAGGGTTAAAGTCAACAATTTGTAAAAAGAGAGTTCCCTATGTTTTCTCCAAGGGGTGACTCATATGGAAAATCCCATAGAAGCTGCCGGTGAAATATTTCGCGGAATCCAAGAAATCAGAAAGAGCCTTATCAGTGTGGAATATGAGAATGAGTCATCCGGGGTCATCCCTTATTTTTCTCAAAGGTGAAAATTTTTTAAACATTTTAACGTTTCAAGTTTAGGCTTTCCAAAATGGGTGGATATTTTCTAAATCTACGGGATTCATTTAACACACGTAAAACATATTATTTACAGTTTTATTTGCGGTATGAGGGAATCAAAATGAATTATCCTAAAATAAATGGACTATATTGATTATTATATTACTATTGCTCTTCCTGTAACCATTTTGAGCAACAAAGTTAGAATAATTTTCAACAAACTCATCAAAACTTTGAATAGCTGGGCAAATTAGGAAACAAAGCTAAGATTTATATCTCAAATTCTCCCCTGACGATCTTCCCAAACGTCTCAGACATCTTCCCTCAAATCTTCCGATAACTTTCATATCTAGATTACATGTGGGATTCCCCCACCATCGATATGACAAAGGGTAACAAGAGTACCAGGTGCGCATGCAGGACAGGAAAATTACGCCTATGCAATTATATACAATCAGTGGCTACAAAAGGTATATCAGAGAGTGAGATTAAAATTTCATCAATGAGTAATTACGGGTATTTTACACAAGCTTAATCAACTCCCCTGGATAACCTTTTGTGGACAATAAATTATATGCAAATATCTCTGGTTAATGGACTCGATATTTTCCATTACTAGAACAACTCAAAGGAAAATTTAATAAAACTGGATTGTTTGAGACCAAATCAAAATAAATCATTTTGACAAATAACAAACTTTTCCATCAATTTCCACAGCATTTTGCAACTTCTTTCTTATGAATATTAAAATCGTTTGAGATGTAAAATGGAAACACCTTCACTAAACAATCTTCTTGTTGTTCAAATGAATTTTTAATGCCATGAAAATCACCCTTGTTAAAGAAAATTGCAAAAGTATGACACTTTCTGTCCAACTTATGGTGCACAATCTCGCAATAAATTTATTCTCGGGTAAAACCACGTGGGAATTGGAAGATGCTCCCAAGTTCAATAAGAAATTTTCATGAAGCAATTTTGTAAACAATTTAAAATATTTCTCAAAATAGATTGGCGCAATATTGGTAACCATACTAGCTGTTGAGTTATATAATAATAAATGTTCATCAAAGGAAGTACATTTTCTACAAGAGAACTCCAATTGAATTAGCGTGACTAAATAGAGGGTAAGGGTGTGAGAACTTTAGACAAATTCCTTCCGACTTTCTTGCCGTAAACTCCAAGCCCCCCCCCATCCCCCATATACCAAGTCACGCTTTTTGTGTCCTTTCCGCGATTGAAGAGGAACGGTCTGGTTTTGCTAGGAGATAACACAAAACGTCCCCATCTTACATTTATGCCTAAATATAGGTCTCTGTGTGCAAATAGCCTTGAGCCTCTCGGGTTTCCGGATATTAAAAAGCACATAACGTTCAAGAGCAGAAAAAATTGAATATCAAAGGCAAGCAGATTCAACTGCACGTTCTATTCTTATCTAGTTGAAAAATAGTACAAGAAAGTGAAGAAAGGAGCGTTATGAATTAAATCGTGAGCTTAAAATAAAATAGGAATCTCCATGATAGAAAGCCATTGTCTTAAAATGTTTAAAATCAAATAATGGAGCTTAAAACATTGAAAAGTTCTCAACAGCATTATAAAACTTTCGGACGCTATTGAAGAAAAATGTCGTTCCAGAACGATAATTGAAAATAATTCGCAGTGTGCTCGAATTCTTCCGAATTTATCTTCGTCATTGTAGATGAATTATTGGTTGTATCGTATCCAAATACAAAACAAAAAGAAACACAAAAGAGTAAGCCATATAAATTTGAAATAAAATAAACTAAAAATTTTGCTTATTTCTGCTAAATTTTAAGCGAGATTCGTTAACATGGCGATAATCACTCAAAATTAATATTATGTTTATTAGCCTATATTTGGGGGCAATTTTCATCAAAAATCATATTTTTGACATAATTTTCACATATCACTTACAGTATTATAGAGGGAAGTTGGGCTATTTTGAGCTGTGGGGCTACATTGATATACGATTTTTTTCGCATAAACATTCTATATACTTTCTAAACATTTGTGTTATCTCACTTCCGACTATTTTTTTGAGTCAGTTGTGTGGAGTCAGTTGTATTAGACAGTAGGCAGACTTTCTTTTAATTGCATCATCAGAGCATTAACCCACGAATTTCCCATCTAATATTGTCATTTCTTGACTATGAATATATATAGCCCCATTCTGTATGGTGCAGGCACATGAATTTATAAATAAATAAAATAAAAAATAAATGTTATAGCCTGCCGAAGAAAGAATATTGAAGAAACCATACTTATTCGAAGAAACCTTCCTATTCATTGAAATATTTATCAGCCTATTACAAACATTTTTCTTACAAATTATACGCAATGAAAAATTTCATTTGCTGGCTAAGTCTGCCCCGTTCTCCCCTAATTCTTGTGCATTGTATTTTTTGAGGTTGTTTTTTTATGTCAAAAAATACCCACTTTTCCAAACAGCTTTGTCTCGGAAGTGATATTTCTTCCTCTCTCATCTGGCCTATTCCCAAAGCAAATGTAACAATGATATTGTAACAAATAACATAGAGCCTGCGAAGAGACATTTCCATCGATTAATCCTGGAGGCTGTCATGAACGCTAAGACGGCGATGGACGCATGTAGACGAAAGGAGATGAAAATAAATTGAATTGAGTTGAAAATATTTCTAAACGAAACTGGACCTTACAATAGTTTCTTTTTTAATTTCATAATTCTTTTTTAGAGCTAATTTACATTACGTTTAAGCTCAATTTAGCCCCACAGCTTAAGGATGCCTCACTTCCCTACACTGTATGGGTCCCGATCAAAATCCGGAAAGCCAAAATCCCGAAAGCCAAAATCCCGAACGCCAAAATTCCGAAAACCAAAATCCCGAATGGGCCAAAATCGCGAATTCTTAAAAGTGTCATAGCTACTCCCACGATTGTACCCGCGCTTGCTGGAGGCAAAGGGAAATTGGGAAAAATTTAAATTCGGTCACTTTGGATTGCAAGCGATGTCTTTTTCCCGTGTCTTTTTCATCGCTTGCAAAGGGAAATCTTCTGTGTCTTGGGAAATTATTCTAAACATTTTCCTCCACATAATTTTATCCCTTTCAGGATTTTGAAAATTCAGGATTTTGGTTTTCGGGATTTTGGCCTTTTCGGGATTTTGTCGTTCAGGATTTTGGCTTTCGAGATTTGGGCTGCCACCGCTATACTATAGTATAGGTCACTTCATTCAAAAAATCATTTTTGATGAGAATTACCTCCAATATGTGTAAATGCCTTAATATGGGGAGAGGGCTTAATTATAAGGTCGGAAAACTGATTTTTTATTGTTCCTGAAATCGATGTATAAACTATCGAAAAGTAATAAAAAAAAACAAAATCCAATTCGAAGTATTTCCAAATATACAAAGGCGGAAGCAAAGGGACACTCAGTCGAATATGCTTTTTCAATTTTCAACTCAAATATGCAAAACATTAAAGTGCGATATTTTGACTTCTCACTTTTACGATTTAGTTAAATTGGCGGGAAATATAGCAAAAAGGTATTCATGAACCGAATGAAACAAATAAAGACTCATATTCTAGTTGAACTTAAAAAGTTAAAAAGTCTCTGAATTTTCTTTAATATATTTTTTACAGCATATTAAAATGAATAATTTATTTAAAAATATGCATTTAAAAAAAACCATTAAAAAAAGTTCCAATTTTACGATTTTCTTCAGTTTTTAGCTGAGATTCTTTACAATCTAAGCTTTTGTGATCCAAGGTGAAATCTGACCTCGTCAAATCGGACCCAAATTTTGGATTTACACTTTTGACACTCATAGCTTACGTCACGAATATAATATGTACTGAAAATTGATTTTCATGGACGTCCTGTCCAGAGTACAAACTCGCACTCTTATTCTCCTTTTGGACATCATACCATATTACATTTAGTTTAAGTCAATTTTGAGCCCGAAAGAGTGAGATAGACTTATGCAAATCTTGTAAAATAGAGAGGGACGCTTTGATTTCATGAAATTTTACCGATCTAAAACAGGTGTGCTGAGTACATAATTGACCAAATTCAATTGGAATGGCTTCAGCAAACCTTTTAGATCAAAAAAAAAATTCAAAAAGTCGAAATTCATGTTCCTTTCTTTCTCAATCCTTTTGCATAAGTCTCTCCCATTTTTCGTACTCTTCTTCTTCTTGAACATCACACCAAATTCAATTTCAATCCAATTTGAATTTGGTGTGATAGACCGTGATAGTAATATTTAAAATGTTTGAGAAAGAAAGGGATGTGAATTTTGATTTTCGATATTTTTCTGATCTAAAAGGTGTAGCGAAGACATAATTGGCTAAAATCGGTGTAAATGACCCAATCAGGCTATTTATACAGATAATTGAGATTGAATTGTTCCAAAATCCGATTTTTGGATAATTCAATTTCAATTCAATGCGGCGGTCATGTAAATGGCCTCTTTTTAATTACTTCCAAAGCTTTCACAATTACAAATTTCACAAGTAATTAATGCCATTAATGCAGAAAAGCGCAAGGTCATCCAAACAAAAACAAATACATGAATTCCAAAATCTACAAATTAATTTACAAAATAAACAAAAAAAATCAGACATTTTTATTTACTCTGAAATTAAGCAAAAAGACAACAACACAAGATTAGTTTATCTTTCAGTGCTTTCAATGTGTATCAAATGTTTATGGAGTTTCTTTCTTATGAAAGATAATCAAATAAAAACTTTTCGTTGAAGCATTGGGAGTTAAGAATTGGATTTTTATCTCGTTTTGATGTGCTTTCTCAAAATAGAACTTTTTGGATACTTGCACAAAATTTTTCCTCCTAAATTATTTCTCATGCTCCTACCGCTCTTATCCTGCAAAATAGCTTTCAGAAGGATTGATAGATCAAGAATAAAGACAGAAGAATTCCTATCCAGTTTTGAAGGTTATTAATTAACAACATTGTCAAAAACTAAGGGAAAATCTTGAAACTTAATCTTCCATAAAACTTTTTCAGAAGATTTAACATTTTATAAAACTGGTTTACTGAATGGAAAATCGAAACACTTTAACGTCACAAATTTAAACATTTGAAATGTCATTGGTACTTACGATAATCTGCATAAAATAAGTAGGGTAAGTGTGCCAAATTTCGGCATAGTTGCATGCAAGCGTCAACGTGTCAAGTTTGAAATGTAATATTTTAAATTCAAATTGATTTTTTTTATTCTTTCTTCTTAAAGAGTGTTGCTTGGAACCTTGTAAAGAGTTTACCGTCTTTATTTACTCTAAAATCATTCTTAATACATTTTAAAATGAATAAAAATATAGACATAGCTTTGATGCCCTATTTCGGCCACATTCATTCTCATAGTTCCTTGCCCTTCGGTAATTCTTCCAATATCTTTTTCACGTTTTTCGTTTGTCGAAGCTACATTTTTTTTTTATTCTTTTGCATTGTATAATCTCTAGAGTACGTAAAATCTAAAAGTTCATGGAAATTCGAGGAACAAAAAAGGTGGCCGAAATTGCAAGCTGGTCGGAATTTGGCACACTTACCCTATTTTTTGTAGATTTGATAAAGAATAAAAAAATCTCTACGGAATTCATTAGATAGAAAATAATTGGAAAATAGCTTTTCGTCAGATCATTTCATAAGGATTTTTGACAAGAGAAAATGAATTAAATATTCAGTTAATTATAGACACCATTTTCAACCCAATGGGAAGGAGTAGAGCAATATAAAAAAAGGATGGAGAGCGCATAGATGAATACCTTTTCTAATAGATTTGCTGTCTCCTCGAGGCTGTCACACACTTCTACGGTAATTGTCTCTCCCAGTGAATTGGTGAATGTGGAACTCTCCTCACCGCGGATGTTCTCCTTCAGATCCGGAAACTAGAGAGGTTGAGGCAAAAAAAGGCGGGGAAAATGGAGAGAAAGCAAATACATATCAATATTGCGACATATCTCATATACACATAATTCCACCGTCAAACCTAAGCCCCTCATTCTCCAGCCCAGAATTTCGACCACCCACATCCCTCCAGAAGAATTCCAAAAGGGTGGTAGTCTCATTACGTAATTCCTCACCAGCTGGAGCACGCCTGATGCGAATCGATCGGGGGCCCAGAGTTAAATCAAATTAGTGCGTGTGGAAAACTCACCGCTTTGCCAACATCGTGCCGGACCATCTCCTGGATGAGGACGTCAGCCAGTGTCTTGAAATCTCGCACGAATCGCGGATTTGCCTCATCCCGCGTTTTCTCAGCCACCAACAGCCCAAAGATATCCTCATTTTCACGACACAATCGGGCTATATTTCCCGCTTTCTCCGACACATTCACAAGTGCCCGCACCAGTGACTCCACCGAACACATCCTTACCACTGCCACCCACTCAAGGAGAGAGAAATCTATCAGCTAACGGATTAATGAACTTGTTGATTGATGATATGTCTTGAATTTCGCTGTGTTTTTGTCTCACGGATCGTTGATTGCTCCAGTGGCCTTGACACCCGCGCACGCGACACTCACGCGACCATCTCTCTTCGTGCTCTGTGAACGACTGAAGACATCCATTCCTCGCCAGCATTCGCAGACCCCCCGGATTTTGGGATGCGCATGCCCATTCAAATCTTATTACGTTAATCAAAAGTCATTTTTAATCCCAACATATTTTAAAAATTAACAGAACCTGAGAATAATTATACATAACTGATTATTAAGTTCTTTCATTTATTCTTGATTATTCTAAATTTTCTTGATCATGACCACATTTTTGCTTCCGTTACTTTTTAAATTTTGATACTCCCCGCAGAGATACCCCGTATCACGCCGAGATACGCAGCCGCGTTGTTTACAAACAAACCGATTTTTTTTGTCCCTGGCCAGGGAAAATGTCTCGTTTCCGGGAATTGCATAGAAATAAATTGGTAAATGAAGTGAATTCCCAAAGAAATGTTGAAAATAACACAAGTGACTGGTGCAGGATCGATCTCAATGCCAGGGAAAGGCGTCTTCAGCGACAGTACCAAGAAGAGAAGGATTTCCTGGAACAACAGCGACTCCAGGAGGAAATCCAGCAGAAGAAGGAACGAGAATTTAACGAAGAATCTCGCAGGAAAGCTGAAAAGATGCATGAGCTGGAGCGACAGAGAATCTGTGAAGCCAAAATGAGACAGCAATTGCGAGAAACCAGCCAGGAGCTCAGGGAATTGGAAGGTCAGCTGAGAAGAGCCTATGTGGCAAAGGAACTTGCAGCTCAGATTGCAGAGAAAGAAGTTCAGAAACTTCAGAAGCAGGTAAAATTTCTCCGATGTGCAGGGATTTCTTGAATAAATAAAAATCCAATTTTTTTTCAGTTGGAAGTGAAGAAGGAGCAAGAGTTTATGGACCAGGAACTTGAGAAAGTTCAGAAATCCTTTGAAGAAGAAAGAGAACGGGAGAGTAGGAAGAAAGCAACTCTGAGGGATGAACTGAGAAATCAAATGGAAAACTCCCATCAGAGATCCAAGATCCTCTACGTGGAATTCCTGAAGGAAAAGCAATACTTGGATGAGATTGTCAGGCAGATTTATGAGGAGCAGATGGAAGACATGAGGCTCAAAATGATAAGAAAACGTAGAGCACTGTCTGAACTGGAACAATTCAGGAAGAATCAGGAAATCTTCCAGGAGCAACAGAGGAAAGTCAATGAGGATGAGAATAAGAGGATTTTAGAGTACATCGAGATGAAGAATCAGCTGCTGAAGATGGAGGAAGAGAAGAAGGTCCAGGAGAGATGTGAGAAGGAGAAAATCACGGAGAAGCTGGCAAAAACCTTGATAGAGATAGAGGAAAATGCCCAGAAACGTGAGGAAGTCATCATTGAGCTGAGAATGAAGGAAATGGCTGAGCGGGAGGAGCAAAATCTGAGGGAGCAGATGGAAAGACAGCTCCGGAGACGAATACATGAGCGACTAATCCTCGATGAGCAGCGTAGAGAGCGCTGGTTGCGTGTGCAGGAGTCTAAAGAAGAGGAAATACGTTTCAGAGAGGAACAGATGCAGATCCTCGCTGAACAGGACAAACTCGAACAGCTGACAAAGGAAGCAAAGCGTAGGAAGCAGATGGAGCATAGAAAAGCCATTGAAGAGGGTCTAGCTGAAAGAAGGAGACGTCGAGAAGAAGAGATCTCCGCTGCTGTCCAGGAGAAACAGCACAGTCTCAAAGAAGATGAAAGAATTCAGCAGCTAATCGAAGAAGAGAGGATTAAAATGCTGAAAGAGCACGCTACTGAACTTCTGGGATTTCTGCCACCAGGAATTCTGCGAGAGAGTGATCGGCAGCACATTCCTCTTCCCCCTGGAAGTACATCCGGCTCGAAGAATTGAATGAAAACGGATAACTTGAACAATTTTTACCAATTCTTACGCATTTTCTACACGTAATAAATATATACGCAGCCATGTAGGAAGCACTTCAACGTAAACAGCTGAGTACTGTTGAATAGTTTTCTAAGCATCACCTCGTGTTTGTAAATTTTTAGTGAAATGATTGCAAAAATTAAGAAAACCCCCGTTCCTAGGGAAAAGAAACCCAAGAAATTGGAAAAGAAATTGGGGAAGAAACCAAAAGCCGTTGAAAAAGTGCCTGAGATTAAGAAGGAGCCTGAAGAAAAGCCCAAGAAGTTGAAGGGCATCTCGAAGCGCTTCAATGTGGAAAAGACCCCGAAAAAGCCCAAAATTGTAAGTAATTGCTTCCGGAAATCCACTGATAAGACAAAGGAGACTTACCTGGTTTTTGTCCTTGCAGAAAGAAGAGGTGAAAGCTGAAGAAAGTGCTGAAAAACCAGCAGAACAGCCGGCTGTCAAAGGCCGGAAACCCAAGGCATATAAATTCGGCGTGGTCCAGATAAAATGCCTTCCCCATGGATTTTACGAAGAAGAGCTCCAGGGATTTTTCCAGCAGTTCGGGGATGTCCATCGGGTCAGAGTGGCTCGATCCCTGAAGACAGGAAAAAGCACAGGGGTGGGTTATGTGGAATTCCGGGTGCCAGAAGTTGCAGAAATTGCAGCTCAGACAATGAATAACTACCTGTTGATGAAGAATATCCTCAAGACCACGTACATCCCTCCGGAGAAGGTAACGCCCAAGATAATGAGGAATCGGGTGAAGGTGAGGCTAATGAATGGGAAGGAAGTCGTTCACTCATCGGTCACTGCTCGCCGGAGGAAGGCAATTGAGGAACACAATGCCCGGCCTACTCAGCAGACAATCCAGAAACGACAGGAAAAAATGATAAAGAAACTGGAAGCGAAGAAGAAAAAGCTCCTGGAAGCTGGGATTGACTTCAACGTAGACAGTGTCGTGAAGAAACGAAAAGCTGAATCCTCTGACGCAACAAAGCCCAAGAAAAAAGTCAAGAAAGAAGAAAAAAATGCCAAGGAAGAAAACAAGAAACCTGAGAAGTCTCCCGAGAAGACAACCGACGAAGCTCCGAAAATAAAATCCCCAAAAGCAATTCTCAGTAAAAAGGTTCCCAAAGTAAAAAAGCTGAAAGAGAAGCCGGAAAAGCCAGAGAAACCCAAGAAAAATCCAATAAAAAAGAAGAAAATATCAATAAAGCTCGGCCCGGTGAAGCCCAAAAATATGAATTCTTCCCCTCTCAAGGATACCAAGAAGGGTCTGAAAATAAAAGTGGGGCAGAAGGTGGCGAGTAAAGTGGCAAAAAAGAATAAGAAAAATGTTTAAAAATAAATAGGTGTAAGATATATTTTTACAATAAATGATTTTATGCTGCTCTACTTTGCTTGTTCATCCTTTTCTGTTGTCCTGCAAGGATTTGGGGCGTCTTTCGATGCATTTTTGACTCTCTTCCATTTCATGCGACGATTCTGGAACCAAACTTTGACCTGAAAAAAAAAATAATGCGGATATCAGATTTGAGGTTTATCTGGATTTATCTTAATCCTCAAGAGTTTTTATCGAATTATTAATCTTCTACTCAACTTATTAATTTGAAGAAAAAAATGTTTCTAACTGTTCTCATAATTTTATTTATTTATTTATTTTATTTATTAAAGAAACCATACAATAGACTTCTAAGTCCCTCACGTACAGTTACAAACAAGAACAAAAAGAGAAAAAAACAAAAGAGAAAGAAAAGTTACAACAAGATTAGAAGAGATAAAAAAAAATCTTAGACTTCCCGACCCAAGTAAAAAGACCGCAGAGAGAGTTCAGACGTTCTGGAAGCAGGTGGAATCGAGTAATCCACATGATTAATTTCCTTAAATATTTTAGTCCCATTACCGTTCCGTTATTGTCAAATGCTTGAAAATGTTAAACTGACTCTAAACAAATCTGGACTAATTTGCAATAACTTACAATGATTTTTAAAGGCTAAAGCAGAATAGGCAGTATGGCAGTATTTTGGTAAAAACGTCAGTATAAATTCAAATTTGGTCAATAAAAAAAACTAGAGAGTAAAGATTTAGGGTTTGTCCGTAAAATTGCTAATTTTGTCTTTTGAAATCAATTTTCAAAAATAATCAAGTAAATTTTGGTCACTAATGCTTTTTACACCACACCTTGCAGATCAGGAAAATTTCATGAAATCGAAATTCACATACTTTTCTTCTCAAATTGTTGGGATAAGTCCAGTTCATCCTACTCTTTCATATTCTTCTCCTTTTGAACATTATAGCAAATTTAATTTAGTTCAATCTAATTTTAAGTGAGAAAAAGTGTGATAGAGATATGCAAAACGTTTGAGAGAGAAAAGGATGTGAAATTTAATATCATGAAATTTTTCTGATCTAAAAGTTGTGCTCGACTCATTAAAAAACGAATTTGGAAGCGAAGATTTAGGTTTCGTCCGTAATATAGCAAAATTCGTCAGGGAAAAATCAATTTTAGTCAGCAAAAAAAAAACAATTTTGGTCAGTAATGCTTCCTGCATACCTTTATGCTTCGGCACACCTTTTAGGTTAGGAATAGTTCATGAAATCATAATTCACATCCCTATATTTCTCACATGATTTTCATATGTCCATCGTATTTTTCGCACTCTAAATTCAATTGAGATAAATTGAATTTGGAGTGTTATTTAAAAGAAGAAGAGTGCGACAGAGTGAGATAAACAAAGAGCATGAGAAAGAAAGGGATACGAATTTAGATTTCATGAAATTTTCCTGATCTAAAAGGTGTGCCAAAGCCAATCAGGAAAATTTTGCAAAATCAAAATTTACATCTCTCTCTTACTCAAAGTTTTGCATATGTCCAATTCTCTCTTTCGCACTCAAAATTGGATTGAACTAAATTTAATTTGTTGTGACATTAAAGAAAGGGTAGTAAAGTAAGGGGCACGAATTTTGATTTCATGAAATTATACCGAGTTAAAAGGTGTGCCAGAGGCTTAATAAATTGATTTTATTCTGTAAAAGAATGTATTTTGGTCACCAGAAAAGTAAATTTGTGGAGCTCAGAGGCAAAATTTCGCATATCTTATGCTTTAGCCATAGGATATGTTCAATTTTGCCTCTGAGCCTCACATTTGATCATTGGTATATTAAAAAAAAAAACTTTCTAACCATAGTAAAATCGTCGTGTATGTTCAGAGCAAATAAATTGTATCATATTTTTATAATCATCTCGGGTGCTTAATATAAATTTTCACAACTTTCTTATGAAGAGCTTTAAAATTAAAAATCTTTATATATATAGTATAGAATAGGTAATTCAAAAAATAGAAAAGATATTCAGGACCTGCTCCAAATAGTAATTTTTCACAACTCCTAATAGGAATACAGACTCTTTTCTTAACAAGCACAGTATTAAATTTTACTGCCTGAACTCCACAGAGAGAGCAGTATCTAATAATCCTTCGATTTTTTCCTCGATTTTTTCGCCCTCCAAAATTTCCACCCTCCACCCCTCGGGGGCCACTTTACTTTTATCAACAAATTGTCGCGTTTCATACGTTTTCTGAAAAATGATGTCACGCTGTTTAATGTCGTCCGTCTGTTCGTCCGGCTAGAGGCCAAAAAGTTAAAGATAGAGACTTGAGACCTTCGGGGCACCCCCTATCTATAAGACAACCCTGAGAACATTGACATAACCCTCATTTTCTCCCACCCCTCCTCTTCCCCTCCAAAATCATATTTTATTGGGATTGCTCGAAAACGCGCCGTGCGCTTTTTATTTTTGGATAATGTTTAGAGATTACCTATAGCCGGATATTCGTCCTTACACGAAAATACCATTGAATCATTCTTAATAACGGTTTTGCAAGGTCAAAAGTTAAAAAGGTCTTGGAATTTCTGATAAGACTTAAGACGGTTTTGAATGTTTTCGCATTTTTCCTAATTTCCAAAAATTGTGAAGCAACTGCTTCATCCTCATTACATTTTATTTAAAATTTCTGAAATAAATTTAGATGATATGACCTACACATAAAATGTAATTTTTCTGGTTTTTGAATTTCAGATATTGATCTTATAAATATTTACAACATTTATGAGACAAATTTACCTTTGCATTATTAATAAATATCATTAACATTAGGAAATTGTGAAGAATATTTAAAAGTGTTAATAGTTCCAAAAATAGTTAAAATATTATTTGCTTAACAAAATTGGACGTTTTATACTACTTTTACTAAAGATCAATCAAGATTCTAGAATTAAAATGATAATTTATTAAAAAAATACAAATCAATAAGTAAATTGTAGTAAGACGGTTACCGTGAAAAAGACAAAACGAACAATCATAACAAAAAGGACTCGCCACGAGGAATTTGAAGAATGGGCAGCACTAAACAAGTAAGATTTGCATATAAGCTGATATTGGGTATAAAGCAATTAAAAAAAAATAACTAAATTATGTTTATATGTAATAATATGATAATTTTATGCTCTCGTTAAATCTCCTTTGATTAATTCTTGTTACAGTTGATGCTGTTATTCCCTTTATATGTACCATAAAATACTTTGTTTTATCTCACGCAAATGCTTTGCCAACAGAATTATTTATTTAACATTATGAAATAATTTATATGATAGTCTTTCTAACAAACTTAATATTGTCATCATAAAAATGTCATTCAAAAACATATTCTTATTTATTTAAATATTTTATTTTAAATAATGAAAAATAGTGCATAACTTGAGATATTATTTCTTGCAAACATTAGGGGAAAGTGCTCTCCCTTCGAACGTTCATGCCTTCGAATGATGTGAATTTCTTTTGTTTTTCGTAAAATATTTACACTAAATTATCACGGAATTATCAATAAATGATGATAAGCCAACTATTTAATAGTCATGTGTAAGTCTCTTAGGAAAACTAAAAGAAAATTCACATTATTCGAAGGCATGAAAGTTCGAAGGGAGAGTATACTTTCCTCTACTCTGAAAAAAAGTTAAAACAAGTGCTCTTCTGAATGTTATACCAAAAAAAATGAAGTAAAAATCACACCAAAAAGAGTTAATTGTACATCAATTCCAATAAGTGTTACTCGTTTTTTATCAAACACGCGAGAGTGATACCAAACACGCTTCTGAACAGTTATTGAATTTAAATTCTACATTTAACAATTTCAAATACCATTTATTTTTATAGTGTAACTGTTTAAGAAAAGAATTTTCCATCCAGAATTCAAATTAAGAAAGAGATTGAAGAAAAATATTACCAAAAATGAAGCGATGTCGAACTTTCCTTGCATAACTTCGTTCACAAACCTTGTATGACTTATCGCAAAGGTACAAAAGTATATCAAAATGCGTGTTTGTCTAGCTATTTTTCCCTCGACATTGAAGGACTAAATCGTTTTCTTTACGTATTACTTTTCATTAACCGTTTTTGAAGATCATTGTATTACCGGTTTTACCTCAAGCTTTTTTTACGTGCCTATAATCTCTAGATCTAGATTCTAGATCTATATTTAACAATATTAATTGCCTAAATTCTGAATTACCTGTCTTTCGGTGAGATCAAGAGCCACAGCAATTTCGTATCGTCTCAATCTAGTCAAATAGTTGGAATAGTTGAATTCTGCCTCCAATTCTCTGACTTGGGATTTGGTAAATGCTGTCCTCTCCTTCCGATTTGCTGGAGGTCTGCTAATTTCTGCGATACATGGTAGTAAAAATCGTAAGCACGCATTAATAAAACTTTGTTCGGCAACAAAAAGGCACCGACAAGTGTTGAATCATTTAACTCAAATCGCATCTGATTGTAATCATCCCAATGGAGTGATACTTTTTAATGATGGCACATAATTATGTGATCTTGAGTAAACAAGAAAAGCGACTAAAATGAACTATTTGTGAGCAATAACTCAATGAAGAGTAATTGTTGTTCATTTTATTTAAATTCTTTTTTTTTTGTCCAGAAAATTTTGCGCCTTACCTTTGGTCTTTCTGCAACTGTCGATCTTTGAATCGAGTTTTTCTGTAATTGAGTTGTTTGTGGTTTCCTCGATGTTAGCATCATCGTTTGATAAATTCTCCTCGTTTATGGATTGATCTTCAGTGATCCAGAATTCTGGAGTTGGAGCTCGTTCATTCGCAGGTTGACTGAAGGATTTTATGGATTCGTTGTACAAAGGATTTGATGATCTTTGGTAGTTGATTTCTGGCACTTCAAATTCGTAATTGAACATTGGTTCAGAGTTTGGGATATATTTCAAGATATCTTCACTGTTCTGGACACTTTCACCAGGAAATGCACTTCTTTCACAATCCACAGAATTTTTATCATACTGAGAACTTCCATTGAATGCTGATAGCAGATAATTCCGATCAGCTAAATTGCTCCAGTTGTAGTTCAAAGTATTGAAGACACTATAGTAGTTCAGAAGGTTGATCTTATCAGAATTCTGGCCACAAGACGGGTAGAAAAATCTCAAATTCCTATCGGTAGATTGGATAAAATTCCCAGAACTCGAAGATGACACAAAATTTTCACTTGATTCAGATTTGTGGGATAAAAGGGAATTTGGCGGAAACATAGTTCCTCACAGAAGATCACTCGAGACACGAAATCCACTGAGAAGATCACCGATCCTCACATGATCACTGATTCTATGCAAATGCTAAACATCCCGACAAAGACGTCTCTTTATGTGTCTTATGAGCCCTCTCTGAAGAAAAAATCTGTCAGCATCGAAAGAGATGATGTCCAATTGGATGTGAAAGATTTTTTGGTAGGCGTTTGCTGTACAAACTCTCAATGAATCCCATTGGTTTGATGTTGACTTTACTGGTAATTATTTCACTGAAAGATTAATTGGGGATTTTGTATGAAGAAACGTCCATGGGAAGATGAACGTATTTTATGAAGAAATTTATTGCATCTCATGCAGCGAGGCGGTAACTTGTGGGAAAATAACAATCGGAAGCATAAGTAAAAACAAAAAATAAAAGTTAAAATTTACAAAAAGAATAAACCCCGTATAGGGCTTCAAAAAGGGTGGCTCCAATGCTTGACAAAATATAGTCCCAAAGATCACTGGCAATGTTGAGTAAGACCATAGCGATAAATCCTAAATCAAGACAATATTTTTCATCTCATAAAAATTTCAATTGCGCTATTATTTTATTAAAAGGCAATCTCGGTTGAGGATGGCTAATCGTTTTTCCAGACACGATTCGATGTGCTTTTTAAGAAGTGGAAACCGTCAAATTGAAAATAAAATACATTTATTATATTTTTTCCTATCTCAAGCCTCCAGAATTATTGTTGTTGGATAAATCTTGTAGCAATGATAAACGTTTATATCGCACGGTCTTTCAACGCTTGCGGAGATCAAAAAGAATATTTTTTCTGATTAAAATCTTATTAAATTTATTCTCTTTAAACTTATTGTAATATTCTGTAAATACTTAAATCAATAAAGTTCTTAAAATAGAAAAATTATGTAACGAGAATTTTTTTTTTCGAATATCCAAAGACATATTTAACCACCATTATTAGCGCAAAAAATATTTTTACGTTTGTACATTTTGATTAAAAGACACTTTTGAAATATTTCTTAAATAAAATAAGCATTAGGCAGCTTTTCAATGAACAGTCAAGAATCGAATTTCTGTAAACAATGGATAATCTTTAAGTAAATTAAAAATTTAGTTGTAACAAGAACTAATTCAAATTAAAATCTGTGGTGATAATAAGTAAAAATAATTATTTAATTAAGTAAAACCTTGTAAGCGGAATATTCTCAATATTTAATTACATCATTATGCCCAGCGCACAATAATTTAAGTTTTGTTAATATGTACTCGAAACTTTCAATGAGCGAGAGCGACATGATAGATCTAGATCTCACTCACTCTCATTGAAATGTCAAAAACATGTTTACAAAACAAAAGTCATTGTGTGTTGGGCATCATACTCAATACCCTCAATGCTTATGCCGCTTATGCCCAGTTTACAACTTTGGTTTTGTAAACTTTTTTTTTTTATTTCAATGAGAGTGAATGAGATCTAGGTCTAATCATCTCGCTCACTCTTATAGACAATTTTGAAAACATATTAAAAAAATAATTGTCACTCAACGCACAATACAATAGAGTCTCGCTATAGTCCATATTTGGTTCCAGATTTGACACTTGAGTCACACTATAGTCCATGTCATTTTTTTAAAATTATCAACGACTTTTAGTATTGAAATTGCTCGACGGATTCCACTTTCTTTGCGATTGTGGTACTTGTCCACGCTTTCTTCATTATGGATCACAATTATCACAACTACTCAATAAAGTTTTCCAAAAACATTAAAATAATTATGACAACATTTCATGTCGCGTACTAAAAAACCATAGCCTAACTTAAAATCAATGTTTCGAAATCAACGATCGATAAATTGTGGACTATAGAGCGATGGCCTATAGCGGGACTCTACTGTAACTTTTATTTTGTAAACATGTTTTCAAAACTGCCTATGTGAGTGAGCGAGATGACTAGATTTAGATCTCACTCACATTCATTCAAATGGCAAAAATATTGGGACTAATGCTCTACGCACAATAATTTTTGTTTGTAAACATGTTTTCAAACTTTTCTATGAGAGAGAGCGAGATGACTAGATCTACATTTCGTTCACTTTCATTGGAAATTTTTAAAACATGTTTAAAAACAAGAGTTATTGTGAATTGGGCATAATGTGGCATAAAGCTCAGCGTAATCCGTAATATGTTTTCGGAACTTCTGTGAGAGGGAGTGAGATCTAGATCTAGTTTTCTCGCTCACTCTCATAGGCGGTTTCGATAACATGTTTACAAAGCAAAAGTTATTGTGCGCTGGGCATTATTCCCAGTGCACAATAACTTTTGTTTGTAAACATGTTTTCAAAATTCCCAATGAAGGTGAATGAGATGTAGATCTAGTCATTCCGCTCTCTGTCATAGAAAACTTTAAAAAAATTTTACAAACAAAAATTAATGTGCCCTGTGAATAATGACCAGGCGCACAGTGACTTTTGTTTGTAAATATGTTTTCAAAATTTCCCATGAGAATAAGCGAGATGACTATCTAGATCGCACTCACTCTCCTTGAAATGTCAAAAACATGTTTACTAAACAAAAATTATTGTGCCCTGGGTATAATGACCAGCGTACAGTGACTTTTGTTTTGTAAACATGTTTTTGATTTTTCTGTGAGAGTGAATAAGACCGAGATCTAGCCATCTCACTCACTCTCATAGGCAAATTTAAAAACATGTTTAGTAACAAAAGTTATTGTGCATTGGGCATAATGTCCAATCTCCATCTTGAATTATTTAAGGTCAAAGGGCCTAATTTTCAACCGATTTGGTCAAATTAAATTAATTAAAATATTAATGATTTTTTAAAATATACTCTTTTTGAACAGAAAACGTCATGTAACATCATGTAAAATCAAAAATGATCGTTTTTGTATAAAATTCACCGAAAAGTCTAAATCTTATTTTTTTTTTTAAATATAAATTTTTGGAAAGAAAACTCTTCGGTAAGAACCAAAACAAATAATAGATTAATATTTTACAAATCTAGGCCCAGATTGTTCTAGGAACACGAGAATTTGGAATATAAATTGATTAAAATAGATATCGCTGTATTTAATAATTCTTTCTCGAAGTAAAACATTCAGATTATAAAAAAAATCCTGGTAAAATTGGAAGTCTCTTTATTCTTAAAATTAATCGAATTTAATAACTTTAAAATTGTCACAATTTTCCCTGGATTCCCCTAACACCCACTCGGAAACTTTTAATAGACATTGGCCTCAATTCTGAGACCAAGATCAAGATCAAAATCAAGAAAATTTCAAGATTTTGGTATTCTGAAATCAAAAAATCAAGATCAAGATGTCAAATCTGTCAAATGTCTTGAAATCTTGAAATCCAAGACACAGACCGTGTGGATTTCAAGATTTCCAATTCTGAAATCAATATTTCAAGATTCCAAAACGTCAAATTTCTTGTTTTCTTGAAATAATTCCAAGCACCTCTCAGAGGTCCTTTGAATTATCAAGATAGTGAAATTTAGTAAAAGTTCGTGTAAAGAGAGGATACTTCTGCTGCAAAATTGATTGAAAATGGAAAATTTATTCTTCATTTGGCTTCAGCACGAGTTATCTCTTCACAAGCAACAGCAGGAGGATAGGTGGATTAATATAAATTTTAAAATTTTTCACAGAATTTTAATTTTTGGTTTCTGTTTTAGAATTTTAATGACTTTACAATATCGCCAACTTAGGGACATTTCTGATCCCTTTGCGGTGTCAGAATCTGCCTTCCGCAGAAATTTTGCAATTCCACAAGCTTTAGCATTGGAATTAATTAGAGAACTAGAACCTTGGGATACTCAAGGATTCTCACGTATACCTTTTCACTACAAGGTATTAAGCACACTTAATTTTTTTGCAAAGGGCTCGTACCAGATCTCCGTTGCTCGAAATAACCTATGTAATGTAGGACAGTCAACTATATCCCGTAGTATTCACTATATTAGCACACTTATCGACGACAACCTGGCTGAAAAGTATATTCGTTTTCCGGTTACATCACGAGAGAAAGAGCAGATTGCAAGGGGATTTATGGAAAAATTTAATATGCCTAATGTAATTGGATGCGTAGACTGTACACATATATCCATCATACGTCCTTTGATGCATGATACTGAGCGACCACCTCGCCTATATATAAACCGGAAAAAATTTTACAGTCTGAATGTTGAAGCTACAGTCGATTCAGACTTAATATTCACCTCTGTAAATCCTAAATTTCCTGGTGCCACACATGATAGTGGTATTTGGATGAAATCTCCTGTCCGCAATCATATGAAAAAAGAATTTCTCCGAAACCGTGAACAGCACATTGTTTTGGGTGATAAAGGATACCCTCTGGAACCGTTCATCTTCACTCCATATCCAACTCCCGAAACTGACAATCAAGAACGATTTAATAGACTTCATGAACAGGCAAGAAATACCATTGAGCGAAGTTTTGGGGTGCTTAAAGCAGTATTTCGCTGTCTTCTCAAACATCGAGTGTTACACTACAAACCAGTAATTGCAGGAAAAATTACAAATGCGTGTTTTACACTTTATAATTATATGCGTCGAAACGGATATAATTTTGATCAAATTGAAGGTGTAAACGAAGAATTTGAAAATGACATTGCGCTGAATGACGGAGAACTTTATAGAATTGGATTAGAAAGAAGAGAAACCTATATAAGTGCACTGTAAATTTATTAGAAAAATACATTCATTAAGCTCTCAAAAATATAATCTTTCTTAGAAATTCACAAATATTTAGAAAAAAAATCAAAATTTTAATACTTCAATTTCATAAATTTGGTACAGCATATCACTAATAACATCACAAATTTTACATTTTCGCCAGAAATTATCAAATGATAGATTAATAATCAATTCTGATAAGCTCTATTCATTATTAGAGTCTTGGCGTCTAGCAATGAGAAGAATTCCCTCACTGAGTTTCTCGAATGCACTCAAGTAACGTTCTTCTCGTTGCTTTTTTTCTGCGTCCCTTTGCTTCTTCATTTCCATATAAGTCTTCAGATTCTCCGAAAGAACATCCACAGAAGATGTTTTACGGATTCGTGAGAAGGTTTCCTGAACTGGCAGCACTGGTGGCGGGGAATTGTCAGAATACATGGAAATCGAAGTATTTGCTGTAGAATGTCCAGGAACAATTTCAACCCCATTCTCATTATCAGTTTCTGGAAGATTTTGTGCGTCTTCTGGTACTCCTCTAGCACTGAGATCATCATCTCCAACAACACTTTTTATACCTTGAAGAGAGATTGCTCTAGTCTCCAAATTGTTTAATGTATACTTATTCCTATCTGGCCCTCTTGCTGGGTTGCTCTGGTACTCATCATCCAGCCGCATTTTATGGCGAATTTGGTACATCCATGCCTGGAAATTCTTTTTCCAATCGTCAACAGATTTCTGAGGGGGACCTGCTTTATTGAGCAAATTTCCAAGTTCTGCCCATTTAGTCTCGAAGTCAAAAGCACTAGGCTCCATTACCGATCTCTGGTTAGTGCAAAAATCGACATAAATAGTCCTCTGTTTTAAATTTACATTGGGGCCACGTATTTTCTTTCTGGCTTCTCCGGTTGAACTTGGAATGAATTCTGAAATGCGGGGTTAGAGCTCTTTGGACCGATTTTTTTCAATATTCCACCTTTCCTACCTTTTCTTTTCTCACCACGACTTTCCATCACTGACCATTAGTTAATTTCACTTTAGAAAATCCTCAGAATAATCAATTTAGTTGCTTTCTTTTTGGTTATACAATTGTCAAAATCACAAAAACAACCAAATGATTTGACACAGATGACGTTTCGTTAAGTGTGGATAATCTTGATTTCTTGATTCTTAGCAGAGACACATTATGTTCCACATTCGCAGAGCGCCAGAATATCAAATCTTGATTTTAAAAATTTTTGACAGCTTGATATTTTGATCTTGATCTTGGTCTCAGAATTGAGGCCATTTTATATTTTTGATTTATTAAATGGGGATTCCAAAAATTATCAGGAAACACAATTCACTCAAGAACTTGACCACTAATGAAGGCTTGGAAGTTGGGCCAAAAGCTTTCGTAAAAGTTGACGAGGTTGCCCTGAGTGAATTGTGTTTCTCGTAAATTTCCAGAATCTCCATTTAGGGGAAAGTTCGCTATCATCGAACGACTCTAGCTTCGTACAATTATTTTTTTTCAATCTGTTTTTCATTAATTTGGCCCATTATAATATTATTTATATATTAATAGTTAGTTTAAAGCCTCAAATTTCCAGAAAATAGCTAAACTATATACTGATGAAATCCATTAAGCACATAGAAAAAATTAGTTCTTTAAAGCCTGAGTCGTCCGAAAGCAGCGCGCTTTCCCCTACATTTAAAGGGATTATTACGATAATAATTTGTATTTTATGATTTATTTGTAATTTGCATAAAAACGTTTGTATTAGGCCAATAATATTTCAATAAACAAAAAGGAAGGTGTTTACTTTTAATAAATAAGTAGGAGAAAGCGCGCTGCCTTCGGACTGTCCGAATCGGACGACTTAAGCTTCGAACAATCGATTTTTTTTCAATATGTTTTTAATGAGTTTGATCTATTATAATATTTTTTTAGCTAATGCCTAAACTTTCCTGAAAAATCCATGGGTCAAATTCGTTTAGAAACAGGAAAAAAATTATTTGTCCGAAGGTTGAGTGTTCCGAAAGTAGGGCGCTTTCCCTTAGTTTGCTTAATGATCCTTCTAGGGTGAACTGTGATATCCCAATATCTAATTGAACCTCTACTAGTTCATTAGTCCTAGTTTCCCCTATGGGTAACAGCGCCAACTAGCGATATATTTACACAGCTCGGACGTTCTATGACTTTTTTTTGTATTTACACTCGACTCTTCGTTATCCGGCTGATTGGGGGACAAAATGGCATTTAGGTTTTTTGATTGATCAACGGTTTTTATATTTTGTGCAGTGTGAATTTATTTTCTGTCTGACAAAGAACAAGAGAATTTTTTCATGGTGTGCTTATGTTTCATTTTTTATCACAATTATGTATTAAAAACCTCGATACGATGATAATAATACTTTAATTTACTCTGGAGAAGCTTTATGTTTAGTAAAAATAATTTTGAATACATCAACCGCCAGTGTTTGGCAGCTGTCACCCGGATAACGAAGTGCCGGATAACGAAGAGTCGAGTGTAATTAAAATATTGAATGTACACGATTTAACGGATTTAACTAATAATACATGAATTAATTACTTAATTAATTCTTGTATTAATTAATTAATACAAGAATTAGTTTTAATTAAGTTTTAAATTTATTGAAAGTATAACTATTAAATATAGGGGAAAGCGGCCTACCTTCGGACGATTTATGCTTCGCACAAATTATTTTTTTCAATGTGTTATAAATGAATTTGGCCCATTATAATACTGTATATTAATAGGTAGTCCAATGCCTCAAATTTTCAGAAAAGAACTATGGGTGAAATCCATAAGGAACGTGGAGAAAAAAATTGAATTATCCGAAGCTTGAGTTGTCCGAAGGTAGCGTGCTTTCCCCTATAGGAGTAATAAGCATCAATTTGTAAAACTTTTATTACAGTTTTTTGTTCAGTCTTCTTCTTTTGGCTACCAAACAAAATTCTCACTGGTAACGAACTCCCATATCCCTAATGTCTCCCTAAATTCCAATTGCATATTTTTACGCGACGACTTTGTAACAAAAACCGATCCCTTTATTATTTCAAAGATATTTTCACAATTCTTTTTCATGCTAGAAAAATGTGACGTTGAGATACTTTTTCAAGTTTTAAAATGAAACACCTTGCAGAGAAGGAATCGGAAACAGTCGGTCTATATCAGTTGAGTGTCTCCCAATTGAGCACATTCTATCTTCAATCACTTTGTGATCCGACTTTGTGATTTATTGGTGGCAACATCACAAGGAGGATCAAGATAATTTCGCTGCATTGTGCAATGCTTTGCTCTGTTCCCAGCAGCAGTGGCTCATTTTGTTGAGAGGGAATTCTCTGTGCAATAGAACTAATTTATTGATGTCATTTCATCCTTTTGAAATATCCTTTTTTGAGCAAGAAAACACCATTGAGAAAAAAAATGGGAACGACACGTGCAACGATCCACAGTTGCTGGCCATAAATAAGTTATCACAGTTTCTGCGACAAATTCCTCATATTTTTCTCGTCTATTTCGTCAAAAATGTCTTGGCAATTGAAAAGAAATCTCTTTAATTAGCGTATTTTTCTTCAGCCAATTATCCACTTTGAATCACTAAAAGTCAATTTGTTCCATATCATTTCGAGTTTATTTCGTAGATGATTGATGGGTTGTCTGTTGGAATATTCTTCAAATAGGAATTTTAATTCTTATTTTGCCTACTTTTTGGCTATTTCGGCTATTGGCGCGCGATTAATGAACGTCTGGATATGAATGAATGATCTCAATTCAATTAACATCATACTCTCACTATTAATTCATTCATTTATGAATACGATAAAAGCCAAATGCCGGCAGATTGAAGAGAGAGAATAGATCTTTTCTAATGCTATTCTGTGTCTCTTGGTCACGTTGCACCAGTTTTTTTGAGGCATAAAAATGTCCAAATTTTCCTGAATCTCATATTTATAAAATATTTTACGACATCCTGAAATTTGAGATGATGTCCTTGTGAGGTATGTTTTTTTCTGCATTTTATTTAGACTGCCTTCTCGTAGAAATGAAAGTGGAGATTGATTTATGTACATTGAGCTATGTATGTCAGAAATAAATGCTTCTGTCTCAGACTGTTTGGCACCAAAAGAAGACCTAAAAAAAAGAAGATTGCATTCAAATAGCCAAAGGTTTTAGGTTTCTCTAAGGCTTTTCCCAAAAAAAGAAAAAGAAAGAAAACAACATGTTTTCTCTACGAAATTAGAGATGAACGATATCTAAATCTACCCACTGATTTTCAGATGTGGCGTCAATAAAAATGACGTACTGCAATATCCCCCGGAATTGTAAATGTTTTTCTTCATTGCTGTAAAATCCTTTGCTATCCCATGCAGATGTTAATCTTCAATTTACGTCTCTGGCTTTAATTTTCTCGTTATTCCACTGCCACACTTTTATATGCTTTCCGCTCCATCAAACATCACAATTGCATATCGATTGGATTATCTGGAGCTTCATGTCCCTTTTTATGGTTTTTCTATGTATTTTAAAGAAAAAAATATGCTCTTGTATCTTTTCAACGAAGCATATGCGCAAAAGGAAACAAAAAGTGGCATAAAAGAGACTGCAATTCAATGCTTGGGAAGAGCAGAAGAATAAATCATCTCATGCTAAAGATCATTGTAATATTTTTGCTTTATTGTCTCTGATTTTGTGCTTTTGTGGGCTATTTTGGTTTAAAATCCCCTCTAAGCCAAATAGTCATTCATTGACAGTATTATGTTCTATTCTAACACTGTGAAGAATGAAAAGATAAATCTATCGGTTAAACATATTAACATAGAATCTCTGCAATAGCATGAAAGTTCTCTTAGGGGGAAGTTGGGGCATCTTTGAATATGGGGCACTTTTGAAATAGAAATATTAGGTGAGATTCTTAACAATCTCACCTACTATAATCCTAACAAAATTTCATGTCCTCCGATCGCGCTCAAACTTGGCCAAAATGTGTTTCGCCACTTCCTGATCACGAATACATGGGGGGCTAAGTTACGTTCCCGGTCGGCCGGCCGGCCGTCCGGCCGTCCAGCCGCTCTTTGGAGCTTAATAGCTCCTAAACTAAAAAATATATCGACTTGCGGTTTTCGGCAAAGGTTAAATATCGTATGAAAATTGCAACTTGGTGCATTGACCCCCCACCCCCCACCCCTCCTTCCGCCATTTTGAAGACCCCCTTTTTTTGTTTTCTCAATAGCTCCGCCCCTATGGCATTCAGCGGACTCAAATTTTAGTATGTTACAGCTGGGCCTTAGAGCTTTCCATCAATACTAAACTTAAGGTCCCCCGACCCCCCTGACCCGAGCTATAAGGGTCCAAAAAAAATTTCTTAAAATGGCCATAACTCCGGTTCTAATTGTCAGAATTTAAAAAGTGAGGGCTTTTTGGAAAGCTCTCATGAAATGCCACTTCTCCTTCTAACATCGCAAGTTCATAAAACCACCGCTAGGGGCGCTTTTTTTTAAAAGAAAATTTTTAAATCTTATAAGTTAAATAACTCAAAAATTCCATTGTGCATCGGGCTGAAAATTTAGTATGTTGTAGCCGTTGATTATACCTATCAAACAAAAAAAACCTTAAGTCGATCCATAACCCCTGACCCGAGCTATAAGGGGTCAAAGTTCGAACATTGACCGGCCTCTATCTCCGGTTCTAATTAACATAGCGACCTAAATTTTACCTTTTTGGTTTCGTCTCGATGAGCACTTTCAGATGGAAGTTCAAAAAGTCACCACAGGTGGCGCTGTGATAGCGTCAAAATTCATCGAAATTCAAAGTCACTTTTCTCAAAAACGGCATTGTGCAAGTTAATGAAATTTTAGTATGTTGTAGTCCAGTCTAGGACGTTTCCAAAATGGTGCGTATGTGCGCTGTGGTTTCAATAGAACCGGAGATATGAGGGGTCAAAATTCACGAAATTCAAAAAATCATATCTCTGGTTCTATGTGACCGATTTTGATGAATGAGGGCTTAAACGAAAGATCTCACCAAATGCTACAACTTTCTACAATATTTGAACTTCGTGGGACCAACACCAGGGGCGCCACAGTCGAAAAACCAATTTCAATATCACATAACCTGAATTATCTCGACTGTCGCTGAACCGATTTTGATGATTACTTCAACATAATTGTAGAGCACATTTGTCTCTACATTTCGTCTATACATCATTTTCCACTCAGACTACGCTATCACTCCGATTTTGCCGTTTAAGTGTGAAAAAATTGATTTTTCCAATAATAACGCTTTGAAATCACTCAGATGCCAATTTGACTGCCTCTACTCCACCAAGACACTTAAAATATGGTTTTAAATGGAAAGTCCCGCAAAATACAACAATTCTTTGATATAGTTGAAGTTCAACAAATGACTACTTGGGGAACTCTGGATGAAAAAACGAGTTAAGAAACAAAAAACCTCGCTTATCTTGACTTATGAGTAATCGATGAGATCATGTTCTACGGCAAAATTATAGAGAACATTCTGGTCTACATTTCACCCATATAACACTTTTCTGTCAGTTCATCCAAATCCTTGATATTTTGGTTTAAATACAAAATTTGTATAATTTCACGAATTTGATTCAAGATAACTGAATGGCGTCTCCCAACTTCAGCTCCAAATCGAATTTGCATGCACTCCGATTTAGCTTACGTTAAGAATCTCACCTACATAAGCCGGTTAGGATTATCTGTCCCTTTTTATGAAGAAATAAAAATTTTTGCCCATTTTTCAGTCACCCAAAAATTCAATTTCTATTTTCTCGCACAATTTTAAAGCTAGCAAGCTGTAACATGGGAGTTTTCATTACAAATGTTGAAGGACTTAAAGATACCAAATGAGGTGAAGATCGTACGTTCAAGAGATATTTAATAATTCCCTATAAATAAATCATATAAAATCATTTGATAAAAATAACTAAAATAACATAAATAAAAAAGACACGATTATACTATAAAGCATATTAAAAAAATTAAAGAGCGTTTAAAGTGAAAGTATGAAGAGGAAGATTAACCGGACTTGAATGCCTATCAATTAAATTCAGGATATTGCCTTAAATCGCCTTGACTTTCAGTCTGAACTGGTCTGAACACCTTCCTGAAGTGACGGAGGAGCAATAGGCGTGGATTGCTAACCTGGGTGCCTAAGCTCATGGTTCCGATAGGGATAAGCAATTCAAAAAGAATGAATTAACAATTGAATAAATGTCTAAATACTCAATTCGATCATTGTAATTATTTTTAGTCGACCTTATTTTGATTTAAAATTAAAAAAAAATTATGCATGAATTTCATATTGCTTTGGAAAGTTATTTATCAATGTTTCCGTTCAATTGTCGATGTGTGTAATGTCCAGCTCCCGATCTATTTCCATTTCCTATTGAATTCTATTGAATTAGTCCCCTGTCATTTCCCAAGAGCGAAACGAGAGAAAATGTTTGTCATTCCTTAACATGTTATCAATGCGTTATTTTTAAACAAAAATGTTTTAACCCGTTTTTTGTAATTTTTATTAATGATTTACATTAAACATTTCATTAATGAAGAATAACATCACTTATATTTTTTTTGTAAATAATTTCTAATATTTAGGGGAGACTGGGGCAGTAGTATACATTACTTGGACTTAAATCGTCCATTTTTTCAGTGAAAAAGAATCCTTGTGGTATCTGTGAATACATAGGTCTTGTCTTCTGAAACCTAATAATTTATTAAAAAAAATTGTAGTGTTTACTCTTTCCCCTGTGTTCCCTGTGTATTTTATATTAACTTTTAAAAAATAGTTTCCAATTTTTAAACTAAAATTGTAAAAGTACAATATCAAAAATTATTTAAATGAAGTAAGTCCTATTTTTCCCGTTCAAAAGTACTTACAGATGCTTTTCTGAATTGCTTCTGTGCTAAAAATCTATGCTAGTATGTTTCTATGTACTATATTTTATCAAAAGCAGATGTATTCATTCATCCAGTAGATTGTTCTGTGATTTACTGTCCGATTTTTCTAGGCATTAGAGAAAATCTCACCTAATAGATCATTCCTATATCTCAATTTAAATTTTTAACGTTTGTTAATTCGATCTTGACAACGTTAATACGTGACACAAAATATACCATCTCCATTTATTAATAGTAGAAATATTTGTAAAAGTTGGAGCAGGATCAGTGTGGCATCTTGTTAAATAACTCAGATGACTCCACCTGTTGCCCTTCCTGAACACAAACCGAAGATATTGTATCAAGTTCAGCTAAAAATACAAAATGCTGTGAGAAATAGCCTGAGAGAAAATCAACAGATTGCCATTGAGACACTATTTTATTGCTTTCTATATTTAATGTTTGCGAAATTGGATCAATATAGTGCTATTTGAGAGACAAAATCCGAGGGCTCTTTCCGCGTCTTGGTGACTCATAATTGCAAATATTTAGCAAATGTGTTGAACTGTGCAAGTTGGCACTTTTATGTCTAGTATGTGTTATTTGCATTTATGCAATTAATTACTCATGTGGGACTTGTAGATGAGAATATAACACTACTTGTTTTCTATTTGCCAACTACCTGTTCAAATACGAGAGTATGTAATTTATTTTAACTGTCTTAAATTTGAAAATAAAACATTAATGCACACATAAATTTACGCAGAATTATTAGAATTAACCTGAGTGGTAGAAATTCTTGGTGCATGGTGTTGTCTTTCTCAGCCCTAAATGTGATTTAATATGAAAATTGCCCCCTTCTTGCAGCAAATTGCAAGATAAATGCCATGATTTATAATCAAAAATCGCTTTTGAGCCTCTTGCATTGGATATTCATATGCAAGGCTTCTTTTCCAAACATTGCGTGTGGTATACATGAAGTTGATGATGGCTTTATTTATTCACTGTTTTTGCGCTCGGAAATGTTGGTTTAACGTTCATCAAAGAGGACGACGGAAAAAGAGAAGACGATGATATACAGAAAAAAGACGGAGGCTGTTAAAAAGTGCATACATATAGCATCATTTAGATGCTTCTTTTTATTGAGTCCATTCGAAAGAAGAAACAAATATTTCAAAATTGCTTCTCCAAAATTGAATTTGGGAAAAAGAACATTGGATTCGTGATAAATGTGTAGCAATCTATTATTTTAATGCTTCATTTGCATAATCCGGGTAAGATTAAAAGAACATTTAGATAAAACGTATTATTTTTAAAAAATACAAGCGTATTAAATGTTTTATTGCGAATCAAACTCAAAAGAGTCTATTGTCGTGAGATTAGGCATAATGTCAAGGGCAAAATGTTAAGATATAAGATTTAAAACGAAAATCATAAGGAGCACAATTTCTAGTATTTACAGAATGACTCGATGAACCATCTTCAGATTTCCGATGAAAAAGAAGCCTTTTGTCAAGGCGCCACCCACAGAATTCAGATTAGTCCACAAGATTTACACAATTGCTCATCATGTGGCTTTTTTTTCGAAAAAAAAACCAATGTAAACTTACCTTCTGAGCTACCAACAGCGAGATGGGTTACTCACAATCACGTCATGGTGAGAGCATTCTGGACAAAATGTTACTTCTGAATTTATTAATAAACACTTTCGATGCTTGAGTTAATATTGACACAATGATGTCCAATTGCTTTAAATGCGTACAATGTAATTCTTTTTGGTTATAAATGCCAATCACCAGTAAAAATAATCATAAAAAGATCACTCGGTAATCTATTTATTTTACTATTCAGACACTCGGTTTCTTCCACTACTTGTGGCTAAATGTTTGACTTATAATTTAGGCAAAAGGTTTTACTGGCTGAAAAGCATGATCTTCGCTGTTGGAGATTTCAATCTTGTTGTAATTGACAGATTACCATTTCTAGTGCAGACATTGATGGCTCCTCGACCATGAGGCTCATTCCTCGGCTTAAAACATAAAATCATGTGATACGGTTACGTAACTTCTGTAAAAATGTACTAGGAAATTAAATCTTTAGATCTCCTGAAATTAAAAATCTGATTGATCTTCTGCATTCTTATGAGTTTGGTTCCTTCATATAGGGTCGAAGGAACATCTGTTCGGTAGGGAACACCTATTCGCAATTTCGTCAAAATATTGAAATTTTAATAAATTTATCCAATAAAACCCAAGTAATATGACTTTTTCTTTCATTAATATACCTTTTCTTACTGTATTATCACACTTGCACACACCGAGAAAAATGTGGATGGTAAAATTTACCATCCTCCATACAAAATTCTAATGGCCGGATAGTAAAAAAGTCACCCAGCAAACGCGATATTAAATCGGACTGTCAAAAATTGTAGTATCTATTGCATGGATAGTAAATTCTAATAGCCGGATGGTAAATTCTAATATCCCGGATATTAGATTTTACTAGCCGGATGGTAAATTTTACTGGCAGGATAGTAAATTTTACTAGCCGGATATTAGAACGAAAAATGTCGGAAAAATTTATTTTTCCATATTTCCATTAATTTTTAGCCATTATTTGAGAGCTTGGGCCCTTCTTGGATGACAATCTCTGTATTTCAAGCCATTTTGATGCGCGAAAATCTTTTTCCAACATTGATGACTACGCCGAGATTTGAACACGCGACCTTTGTGATGACAGTCGAGCATCTTCCAGCTGCGCCACGAACTCCTATAATGTATTCAAAGCATATCGGGAACCGTTGCATCGGCACACACGATATTCCAAAATGACATTCTAACAGCAGGATGGCAAATTTTACTGGCTTGGATAGTAATTTCAATCCAAATTACTATCCTCCGTTAAAATTTACTGTCTTCCAGTTAAATTCTAACATCTAATATGCGGCCAGTAAAATTTACTATCCAGATATTAGAATCTAAGAGAGGTCAAGGTAAAATCTAAAGGAGGATAGTAGATTTTACCATCCGGCTATTAGAATTTACTATCCATAGAATAGTAAAATTTAAAATGTCAAGATGGTAGATTCTAAAGGAAAGTTTCTATGGAGGATGGTATTTTCTACTATCTTTTGAGACAGTAGAATTTAAAGACACGATTTGTAGAAAATACCATCCAAATTTTTCTCGGTGCATTAAAATTTTAATATGATTCACATTAATTGTCGCTGGTGAGAGTCCAAATGTTTAATTTGTGTGTTTGAATCATTTTATATTCAAAATTTGATCTATTTGTTGATAAAAAGGTAGACTTGGCCCGCAAAATTTGATATAAATTGATTTATAGCATTAATTCGAAAAATTAATGCGATTTTCTCTTTAATTTTTCAATGTGAAAAATATTTATGCTTTAGGTAAATTTAAATTTATTTTTGCAGGCCAAGTCCACTTCTTTATCAATATATAAAAAAAAACCCAAATATTAAGTGACTCACAGACACAAATAACATATTTGGACGGTCTCAAGCGGCAATTAATGTAAATCACATTAAAATTTTAATGTGCAAGTGTGATAACGCCGTTATAAGGATAGTTGTTCAAATTTTATATCCCAAATGGTACAAAATATGTGCCAATAGATCACGATACGATTTCTTAAAATGCCGACAGATATTCCTTCAACCCTATATCGTCGTTTTTTTACCCAATGTCAGCATTTTTCGATTTTTGGATTTTAATTGTTTTCTTTTTTTTTCAATAAGAAGAAAAACAATAGTTTTTTAACCTCAAATAAATAGATCGTATTGAAAAAAAAAACACAACAATAAATCAAATAAATCACAAAAATGTAGAAATTATAATAGTTGATATAAACGGCGATATACAGGTGCCATTTACATTATTTATTGTCGTATTTACGTTTTTATTAATTTTATTGTTTTAATTTATTATTTTTGGATTCATTTAATAGCAAAATTTTTCCTAAAGAGAATTGACTCATCAGTCTGATAATATATTTCAAAATCGTGCATTAAAAGCTATTTAAAATACAATGATTATATACAATTTTTTGTATTATTTGGCACAATTTTGGATCTTGTTATTCGTCTCCTTGTTCCAAAATTGTGCCAAATAATACAAAAATTGGTAAAATACAGTGTAATAAGAGTGCCCCTATTCCCTTTTATGCCCTGGTGTAATCCTGACCAAAACCCTGAACGAGTCTCAGAGAAAGATTGCAAGACTTGACCACGGATGAAGGCTTGGAGACCGAGCCGAAAGCTCTAATGATAGTTGATGTGTTTCCCTGAGTGATTATCTCTTCCCGACGACTTCCGGTTTTCCCTATTGTTGATTGCAATTAACGTTGGCTTATACCCACAATAAATTAAGTTTGCTTTTTACAAAAATATTCTAATCAATGATTTTTTCCAAAGATTTAGTGAGCACGTATAATGCTCAATTGAAAAAGCATAGTCCGATTTCTTTTTATGTGTTAATTACTGTGAATTATTATTCATTTTTCTACAGCAATTTTTCAGTCTTTTTTTAGCATTAACATAGTAATTTTTTTATTCCAATATTGAACCATTCTTTCAATTATTTTATAAATATTTTCAAAATTTTCGTGTTGTATTCTGGTATTGCTCTGTGATATTTTCTGTTGATTTTTTTTTCGTTTTTTTAATCAAATATTATATTTGTAGAAAATTCCCAAGGGTTTGATCAGTGAAAAAGATAAACATTTACAATGTAGTACTACTAATTTACGTGATTAACATCTGATTACAGGCAAAATGAAAAATTCTTTACATTTGCTTACCGGAAACTTTCATGAAACATTGTTATTAATTTATTATTTATTGCTCGAATTTAGATTTTTACTACTCATATGTTCAGTATATTTTTTTTAATTTATTTTCTAAAGCGATAGGGTAAACTAAGCTAATTCAAAACCTGCTCCAATTTGACATTTCTCGCTACTCCAAATGGAATCATCACTGGTTTCATGATAAATATAGTACTACATTTTTATATTTATATATTGGATGAGTTCATATATTCTGTCAGTAGAAGAGGTTGAAAGTTTGGAGTGGTATATCACAGATCCTGATGAGTATAATTGGATGAGTGAACTATTGTTGGAAAGCTTGGTTCATTAGCTTTTAGAATCTGGTATACTTAATCTGCTATGGATAAACCATGGTCATCCAGAACCATTTATGTCGAAGAAGACACTTTTTGCAACGTCTTTTTTGATCATCCACTGCTGGGACCAGGAGTGACCCACAATTCTCGCACTTGGACTGTTCGTTAGAGGAACTCAAAGGGTATAATTTGTAGAAGAAACTTTTTTTTGGACATCTTACTTTTTTTTATTCATCGACTTTTGCAAGAATTTTAACATTTTACACACATAGAAAAAAATGACAGAAATCCTTCTATTTCATTTTCTGGACAAACTAATGAAGATATCGACTTGGAATGTTCTAAGTACTCCCCCATAAGTTGATCCAAGGAATCCAAATATCACATCAATTTCATCCCCACGTCTATCCTTCCCCTCCAGAAACCACTCTTTTAGGATTTCAGTAACTTTTTCCTTGCGTCAAACACTTCAAAATTCTTGAAAAAGTCGATGAATAAAAAAAATTAAGATGTCCAAAAAAAAAGTTTCTTCTACAAATTATACCATTTGAGTTCCTCTAACAAATAGTCCTTGTGCGAGAAAAGTGGGTCACTCCTGGTCCCAGCAGTGGATGATCAAAAAAGACGTTGCAAAAAGTGTCTTCTTCGACATAAATGGTTCTGGATGACCATGGTTTATCCATAGCAGATTAAGTATACCAGATTCTAAAAGCTAATGAACCAAGCTTTCCAACAATAGTTCACCCATCCAATTATGTTCATCAGGAGCTGAGATATACCACTCCAAACTTTCGACCTCTTCTACTGACAGAATATATGAACTCATCTAATATTTTCTATACCACAGTTTCATTATTTAGTTAATTTTTCTCCAAATAAAGCGAAAATCCATTCATTTTCATAAATTTTAATTTGTTAATTTCTCAGAAAAATTAAAAGCGTACAAGTGTACCTTTTCACCATCGAATTTTTTATCGATCGACCATGTTTTCCAATGAAAAACACAATAAGGTGACTGTTGTTTATTCGTTTTGTTTAATATTTATGTCATATTTCTGGCTAATTTTCTTTAAATTAAATGCTAATCTTTATTGTTAACGGTACGTGAAGTTTTCAAATGAAATAATTACCTATTTCGTGAACAAAAAAGAGGTTTTCTTAAGTGTTTGCAAATGCTTCAATAGGAAACCCCGGAAATATGGTTTTTTTGAATAGAGATTTTCTTATTGTATTAGATGGGAAAGGACAAACGACCAGAAATAAGAACAAATCCTGCACTCAAGAGCAACTCAACAAGGTTTTTTTTTAAGCCTTTCGTCGTGGTTTCACTTACACTGTTTATCTCCAATTAGAAAGTTTACCTTGTCTCCATTTGGATTAATTTGTTTCCAATAGAAGCATTTTACACTCGCGTATTTTTCTTGTATTTAAGAAGTTTTCAAATTATATCTAAAGAATTTTCACTAAACAATAGCACTCTAGAAGAGACAAGGAGCAAATTTATGTAATTCTCTTCAGAAAAAATATGAACTTAATCACAGCGAGCAGACTGGGCTTTTTAACATGGTCATTGCTTTTTTACGTCTTCAGTGCTTTTTTACACGTGGAAAAAATATTCAAAAATTGCTACACCAAACCAATTTTTGGACTAATTTGATGTTTATCCGTTTTGTGAGGTATTATTCTTTAAAAAGAAAATGATTTATTAGTAAAATTTGTCAAATCTAAAGACCTCGAACTAAGAACAAAAAGCAACTTACCGGTCAATTGCTCTTTGCTCTTTTCTCAAGGTACTTATAATCGGAAAATTAAACTAATATTATATATTATTTTCTTTTTAAAGAATATTTGTCTCATAAGGCGTAATAAATTTCAAATTAGTCCAAAAATTGGTTTGGTGCAGCAATTTTTTGATTATTTTTTCCACATGTAAAAAGCAATGAAGGCTTAAAAAAACAATGACCATGTAGAAAAGTCCAGTCTGTTCGCTGTGAATGTGTTGAATCTTCTGTCAAAGTTAAAGTGTCTGAAAATGGTTTTAAATTAGGACATTTACCCTAATTCCATAAAGTTAATACGTTCTTGTAAAATATAATTTTAATTCAATTGCCGTCCACAAAGAAACAAAACCGAAAACTGAAATATTTAGAATTAGATAAATAAATTTCTTTCTTTTTTGTAAAAAGATCTAAAAATGGTAAATGAACAAATCCGATTCTGATTGAATAATATGAATATTTGCTGTGACTCAAAAGAATTAGAATGATGTCAGTCTATGACACAATCCTTCAACCAAAATATTATGCCGTAAATGTCCCTCACCACAAAATGTATCATCCAAATATTCTCTACAATTTCCTATTGCGAAAGATTTTTACTGCGAAATCGTGCCCCGCTTTAATATTTCTTTTGGCACAAGAGCAAAATTTCCCTTTCGAATGCTACACAAGGCGCTAATGAAAGTTTTTGGTGTAAACATTCCATTCTTCTCTCCTGCTATATGGAACAAATCGATTGATCCTGCTGGGGTATTTCTACAATGACCCCATTACGGTGGTGAAAAGCAATGGAAATGGTTTTTATTGCGATATTGGAGTCTTGTGGCGCCTGCGAAGAGACGAAACCATCCCCAATCACAATTTTCCTATTCCTATGCGACGTCAAAGAAAATAGTCAAGGAGATAGTGAACTTGTGACCTACATCAAAATTCCTACGACAACATTGTCACAAAAATTGATATGGATGAAGTGTAGTGTTGAGAAAATCCATAAAAAAGCCAAAGATTGTGTTATCTAAGGTCCTGATTCTGTGTAATTTAATTTAGTTTGTGACTCCTTTGGGGTTTTCCCACGTGCTGTATGGGGATTTTAATCAATTTTCCTGCACGAAATGGTCCGTAAAATTCATTTATAGTTGGTTCATTTATAGGGGTTTCTTCTAGCCAACCCATAGCTCATATCTTAAATTAAGATTTACTATTTGTGGATTTTTCTTCCGTGTTGATGACATTATTTCTTCACCGCATTGTTTACATTTATCCTCACGGTAGTATTTGTTTAACGAGCATTTCTAAAATCTTCCAGTAATTCATAATAAACAACGTCTTTTTCAACACCATAAAACCGAGGGAGCATTGTTCGGAAAATAGTTCTGGGGTAACACAAGCTTATGGAACTATTATCTCTACAACAAAAGTTTTCACTTTCAGTGATATCATACCTTTTGATATCAGTATTCGCTGGAATAAAATCTATTTAACTTCTGAGTCAAATAATTGCTTCATGAAATTTTCCAAGAATCAGAGTGCAAAAAAGCTGTTTACTTTCTTTTAAGATGAAGATATACCAAGACCTTCAGTCCCGTCCTATTCTTACTAAATATATCAATTTATCATGTATTTTTTCCGTCGCGAAATAACTGCCGAAGGAATTGTATTATTCCACCCAAAAGAAATTGTATACAACCAGTATGTGACTCTTTATCTCTCAATTCACGATTTCTTTTTCAAAACATTGGTGACATCATCCGGAAATGTTATTTATATCACATATTGATTGTTTCACGCCGGTTATTGTTAACCAGGAGTTAAAGACTATGCAGTACTATATGAAAATATATCTTTCACTTTATGGTGAGCTAATTTAATAAATAGTCACATCCTCTTTTACTTTGTCATCATGCGCCAAGTTTTTCAACAGTGATAAATTTCCTTCCGAACGAGTCAAAAACCCAATTATCTGCAAAATGTGTGCAAAAGTGGGCAACTTGAGGCTATGGAACAATGCCATATAAGCCATGACTTGATTATGAGAGTAATAAAATGAATAAGTTATTGATTAGGGGATGATGGGATAGTTTCACGATTGAATTCTGCGATTTTGAGAATTTCAAAGGCTAATGAAAGGCATTTCCAAACGAAAACCACTTTATTGTATTAATTTATCTATTACTAATAAAATATTTAAAATGTTATACATCTCAAAATACTCAATGTACTAAATTCATTACAAAAAATATTATTTTATTTTAAATATTTCTTATTTCATTTTAAATATTGAAAAATCTTTTAAAAAAAATTTAAACTATTTCTATTAATTTTGTGCTTAATTGTAGTTTAGAAGACCAAAATAGTTTTTCATGATTCTAATACTCAATGTTATATTCGTTAAAACCTTTACAATTTTTAATGGATCCAAAAACTCATTTTCTTCTAAAATTTTTGTGTATTTTTAATTTTTAATGTTTTAAGTTCATATAGAAGAAAATTTTATAATCTCTCAAACTCGGAAGTAACTCGATCTATCAAGTAGTTCCTTTTTTAATTACAGGATCATATCTGAAAAATGGTTTTGAAACAAACACGTTTAAATATTATTTTGAAATTTTAAATATTATTTATATGTATATTTTTATGTAGATGTCAAATGCAATTAAATTCAAATCCTAGGATCAAGATATACAATCTGCAATAGAATTAAATGTTGATTAAAATTAAAACAGTAAATTATCGGTTCTTAACGTCTTCTTAAACAGTTGAAACTAATTCGGACTTTTAGAGAATTCTAAGGCCTTTCTAATGAGGTTATACTTGTCCCATTCAGTTGAGAAATATACTCTCTAAATATGTTTAACCCTTTAAGGGCGATAGAGATACATCTGTCTCAAAAAGAAAAAAAAAACAATACTTTCTTATGGCCTTTTAAAGTTATGTTTTGCTCTAAGAAGTCAGAAAAGTTATTTTTTCTAACTTCCATTTTTTGACGCTCTCGTGCTTAAAAGGTTAGCCTTTGTACTTGAAAATCTCTTATCTTATGAATGATTAAAAATATATAATATTTATTATTATGTAGGGTAAAGTGATACAAGTTGGACATAGTGTTATAAGTAGGACAATTCACCGGTACAGGATGGACAGGGATTTTTTCTTGATAAATACAGTACTAATTTTTTATAAGCACAAGGAACCAAATTATAAAACTAAACCATTAAAAATATACAAATAAAAATGAAGTACTGAATTTATCAAGAAAAAAAGCCCTGTCCAACTTGTACCACTTTACCCTATTTAGTTTTTCATAATCCTCTTAAATATAACCATAAATGAATCTAAGAAGGATTTATCCAAATTTTTTGATAAAGACAAAAATTGAAACTGCCCTGTCTTCCTGTATATTTGACCATTGCCTATTAGGCATGCAAGACAATTTGTTTACAATGAAAGTTTTTTTTTCGCATTAGTCGTTAGAAATATTTATCGGTGACATGGGACGACTTCCTTGGCGCCCTTTTGATGCCAAAGGGGAAATACTCCGGGAACAGCTCAATGTGGCTCAATGAATGAATGTGAAAATGCAGAGGAATTAAAATAACTGCGGCTGACGAGTGACGATACTTCAGAATTATTTGCTGTGACTTGAGATATCGGAACGAGTTTGTTCTTCTGCAACCCATTGAAGTGCATATTGTATTGGGTAATGATTGCTTAAGACAGCTAAATTATCAGGAATGCTCTCGAAAGCCATAAGATTGGAGACCGGTATAGGGGACTCTCTTAAATTCTCTTAACATGTTCCAAAGATTTCAAAGGCAAAATTAATCGTTCCCCCTTCTATTTAAATAAATTGGAAAGCCTTGGAAAATCTATTGAAACAACAATGTGGAGTATTTGAAAAGAGAAAGCGTGATATATCCTTCACGATTGAATATGTGTAAATGTGTTTTAAAATTAGAAAATTATTTTAATTTTAAGAAGAACGCCACATAAACAATAACAGTGGAATTACCGATAGAAGATTGAGTGGAATGCTATGGGTATTTTTCATGATGCTATAAGTAAGAGTAATTTCATCTTTCTCAGCACAAAAGTGAGGAGTGAGATGTTTGGAATACTCTCTTCGAACACATTCTAATTAAATTAAATTCATTTAAAATTTAACAGCAATATTGACCAAGTAATAGTGCCTATCGTAGATAGTCTAAAGACTACCGCCATCGATACCGCCAGCATTCTTTTCATTTTCTGTATAAAACTATCCAGAAAGAGAGACTCTGTGGAGCATGAAACTGGAAGATTTATGGGATTTGGTGAGCTGTTCTCAAGGACAGACACTCTGCATTCACGAATATCACGGTGCTTTGGACCCAAGTGTGTTAAAATCTTTTTTTTTTTTGCTCATCTGTCTGCTTCCAAATTATTCGCTTCTTCTAACATCACGCGATTACACACAGAGCCATTTGAAAATCACACGCGCCTTTCAATATCGCTTCTAAAGCATAAAATCTTCCCACACAAAATTTAACACTAGACCATCCATCAGGATTGAGGTGCAAGGAGATATAGCAGCTGCTCCACATGCCCAGCACAATCACAATTCTTCAGCTTCATTGTCAAATTTGTGCGTCACATTGTTTGATATTAATTGTTAATGGAAGAGTATGGATAAATTTGTGGTCCGACTAAATCATTCACATCAATTGATCAAAGTAATTGTTAACCTTGTGACTCTTTGGGATAATCTCATAAATCAGGAAAGATTTTCGGGGGCGCCAGATTTAATTTTGAACAATTGGAAAGTAATTGAATCACCCGCATTCGGTAACTAACTATTGAGTTGTCTGGAATTTCTTTTGGGATGAATTTAAATCATTTAAATGCTCATTGTAGTTAAGGGCCCGTACCTACAGCTGTGAAAGGAATTAAGTATTACGTTATTAAATTTATAGTTCAGTAGCTGGATCTGTGGTTTATTACCTGTTGAGACAATCTATAAAAATGATCCTTGACAATTTAGCAATGTTGCCTAATAATTTTTGATGAGACAGCTTTACGTGCTTATAATAAAAAAATATTTTATAGTCCACTAGCATATTTTATGTAGAGTAGAGAATCATATTATAATCCGGTTTAAACCGGCTTTTAACTTAAAAGAAATTTAAATGCATATTATGTGGTGACTGTGGAATTAACACAGAACTTTTGCGATATCGTCATGGCAAACGTTAAAATTTTCAGTAATGCCCCGTAGGGGAGGCTGGGCCAGTTTCACACAGTTGAACCTTTTTTAAGATTCACTTGCTAAACGAATATGAACCATATTCAAACTCACTACGTTTCGATAAGGCCTTTACACACTAAGAGCAATTTTCGTTAAAAAATGTTTTTTTTTTAATGAAAGCACCTGCACTACTTAATGTGGAAACGTCGAAATTCTGTCAAAAATGCAATTAAACTGCAGAGAAAGAAAAGGCCTAAAAAAGATAGCGGCTTAAATTATTTTCCATATAGATTTCTTAGAATTCGAACAAGGAATTTAGAAAACAACAAATATTGAAATTTTTAGCCCTTTTCTGAAATATTTTCCTTGATGCATTGGTAGATTTCCTAAATGATATGGATTCTTAGAATACGAATCTGCTATCCGTTTCAGCATTTTCTAAAAGCATTTGAAAAATAACTTGAAAAGCACTTTTCTTGTTCAGAAAGAGAAGATTCTGTTCTACAGGTGTATAGTAATAAATCCTATGAAAATATGTAATCCAAATTCTAACAGAAAACTAAGAAGTTAATGATCCGATAGATTCCTTGATCGTCCTGAAAGGGTTTACCTTTTAAGGATCAGATGCTTACCGAATATAAACAATTAAAAAGAAACCGATAAACAAAATCAGGGAACGTATAATGTCGATCCTCGATCCTTGTAAAATCCAAAAAAAAGCGTTATTGTATTTACTAATGCCAAGAGTATTAATGCAGTGCATAATTTAAAACTCCAAACATTTGAGTTTAAATATTAAATAAGTTTATAGCAAATTGCTGGAGATTTGCAAAAATTTCCTATACATCCCTACAATCTTCTACTCTACAAACTCTAGAAAGAATAACTTTAAATATTTCAAAAAAAAATATTTTCCCTATAGGGGACACTGTAGTTCTATTCATCCTTAAACCCTTTAAAGACGAGTGGGGTACCGAAAACCAAAGACAGTCATTTTGAATATAGAAAATTATTTTGTCCTTTAAATTGTTAAGAAAAAAATGTTTTCATTTTTCGGACACCGGTATCTCAATTGTTTTTAAAAGGTTAAAATTCAATTTTGGATAGGGTTCAAAACCTTCCTTTCTACACTGAGAGAAATCCGAAAAAGTTAAAATAATATTCCGGAAATGTTTATTTTACACTGCAGTATTAATCCGAAATCGGTGTAAATATTACGCTATTTATGTGTATTAGAGGTTAAAGTTACCCTTTTTCGTGTTAATTTTACCCTTAAAATTAACATTAACATTAAAAATGTTGATATATTTTTACACCTAAAAAGTGTTAAAGTTATGAGGAAAAAAGTTAATCGCACCCTCATTTTTTCCCAATGTAGATAAAAAAATTCTCATTAAATTTCGCACCGATTCATTTTTGAAGCCTTTTCCAAAGTCTTGACTATAAAATGGCTCTTTTAATGAAATAGTTTTTACTAAGATCTTTAAAATGTTTTGAAATAATATAATTAAAATTCTGCGTGACATCCTGATTTAGCTGAGACACTTTTGAAGGGATTATAGCACACGGCCGCAGGATTTTATCTCAGCAACGAACCACTAAGATCAGACACAATGAGACATAACAAGGGTGTGTTTCGAAATACTCTTGTACGGGTTTTAAATGGAAGTATTAATAAAATAACTAAAAATTGTTATCACAAAATTAACATTCTGGAGTGGCTTTCGAGAAACGCGAATTAAATTTTAATCCTACGAATTCTCATTATTGAGAATTCAGTATCTTATGAATATAAAACCAGTGATTACTAGTTCGGTTCTAGTTAGAATTTCATATTCAGCAGTATCACCAGCCAATAATGAATTTTTCCAAATGATATCATGTACTATCTTTCTCCAACTGGGAATGAAAATTTTCACATGTGGATCAGGAATTATATATATATAGAATCCCCATCTGGGAATAAGAATTAAAAAAAAAACTTTCACAAAGTCTGGCACTCATTCGCATGTTTCTCTCTCTCTGTACCTTTCTAAATAATCCACCCAGAGAGCAATATTTTAATTCAGTTTTACATGAAACGCGTGTAGCCGAAGAATATAACTCCCATTTTGCTTCAAATGTATATAGTGACTGTACGAGTATGTCTGGTGAGCTATAAAATAATTTGTGTTGGTTGGCATCGGGTTTCGAGGTTCTGAAATCAACTGTGCTCAGTTGAATCGTGCTCCTCGTTGGAATCAGTTGTACGATAGATACGGTCGCGGTCGCGCGTTCGCCGCTTAGTTTGCGGCAAAGTGTGTTTAACTCTGACCTTTTGCCATTATTTTCTTCTTCCCAAGTGATTCCTGTTTGCAAAGGAAGGGAAGAAGATATTCTGTGTTCCTCCAGTTTCTTTTTATCCCACTTTTATTTTAAAGTTCTGTGTGTTCTTTATGCACAAAAAGTGCAACAGAAACAACCTCTACAAGTTTAACGTGCCAGTGGTTAATTTAAATTCGTCTACCTCACCATGTAAATTTACGGTTTTTCTATCACTTTCCATATCGCATCCATATTCACTGAAGTGGGCAGTGGCTTAGACATTAAATTTTCAATTTATTTAATCACCTTGTTCATTTTTTTAACCACGTTTTTGGGGGAACTATAAATTGAGGGAAAATATGGGAAAAGTCTTGCATGACTGAAATTCATTTGCTGGCTGTAGATGGTGAATTTCGCAGGCGTTTTACCTACATTCGTTTTCAATTAAGTGCTAAAATATAAATGAATTTTAGACACCACACTGTGTGCCGAAAGTCAGTCGAGAAGATACTTTGTAGAATAGGATCTCAAATAAAAGTGTTCACAAGAATAATAATATTGCGAGTTCATTGACTCAATTTCTATAGTTTCACTCTAGTCATCAATATAATTCAATTCAATTTTCTTTTTTTTTTCGATATGTGGTAACAAAGAATCAATAAACTTGCTGTATTGTCCTCAAGTGGTTCCTTAGCACCATGTCAAACCAATTGATACCACTCTGTTAGTATTCTTCCGTCTCGACAATTTCATGAAAAATTTGTAAATAAAAATAAATCTGAGACAGCAGTTATTTTTAATTCGCGCATTTTGGTCGCTTCCACATGCTTTCCTCAAACTCGTTTATGCAAATTGAAAGTGATATTCAAAAGTTAGATGATCAGCATAAATATCAAGTTCCAGAATACTGAATTCTCCTACATTATTATGATATAAATATTACGGCAGAATGTCTGATTTATTGAAATGTTTCTGCGATGATACAAGATTAAGGAATTTATGGTATTTATAATTTTATAATTTTTAAGAAAAATGAAAAATATAGGACTGTGACACCTTTTAGCACTGCAAAATTGCAACTTTATGTATTTAACGTAATGTATTATTTGACTTTGAAGGACATTTTAATAAAGGATTTAATTGTCCAGATTTAATAAAATGAAAGGACTATAAAAATGTCAAATAGGGTAAGATGGGGTAATTTGGAATCATGTCTAATTTGGACCTTTGAGATTTCTTGGCAGTTTTAGATGGAAAGAGTAAAAAAACAACGAAGAAATACTCTCGAATGTAAAGTCCTGTATGAGAAGGTGGGGCTACTTTAAGCACTGGGGTTACATTGATATACGATTTTTCGCATATTTCTAAAAGAAACTGGGCTTTAACGTAATGTAATTTAGAGAAACAAAATAATTGTCGATCTAAATTAAATTATTGTAAGGTCCAGCTTTCTTTATGCGAAAAAATCGTATATCAACGTAGTCCCACAGCTCAAATTAGCCTTACCTCCCCCTACTTATTTGTGGTTTTCTTTAATCACCTGAACCAATGAGAAAATCTCTAAATTCCAAAATAGACGTGATTCCGAATTACCCCATCTTACCCTTGTTCTTTTAAGTAATTCGCTTGTTTTTCGAATTAGTTTTTATTCTTAAAATAAATATAAAATTGTAAATTTTGCAAGATGATCTAGGTTCTATTATGAATTCTATTTATAAAGTGATTTGCAAAAGTTTGTATCAATTAATTATTTTTAAAAAAAAATTTACAGTTTTAGTTTTTTCTAACTAAAACCTCTCATTTTTAATAATAAAATTAGTAAGAATATTTTTTGGTTAGTTCTTTTCTGTAAAATTTGATCAGTAAAAAGTTTGAAATAAATATATTGGTTAAAAATTAACTCTTTGAGGACTAGTGAATTATTGGCGATTTATAGGCAAATTTCCGTCTAAAATTTAAAGAATTGTTCCTTCTAAATAGACAGAAAAAATTACTTTGATCAACCCAGTCAATAGCGGTGATTTACTGGTATTTAAAAGGTTAAATATTAATCAATTAAAATTATAAACATGAATTTATAAGATAATTTTGGATATTTAACCAATGAAAAAATTAAAAAGGAGTCAGTAAAAAGGAAGTTTACGAAAAAAAATTTGAAATTTGAATTTTAGATTTTTTTTTAATCAATAATGTTTATTTATGATTTATTTTGTAATTGAGCTTTAAGCCTTGACAACCAAGAGTAATTTACTAACATTTAAATAATTCAATCAAATATTTTCTACACAGCAAAAAAAAATTTGTGAAATAGTTCGTAAATGTTTGCAAATTTCTACTGGAGATTTACGAATTTCTCGTAAATCGTATAATCATAATCCAATCCACAAATAAGTTCGTAAAGATTGGTACTTTTTTCACAAACATTATTCATAAGATAATCACTTGACGAGCATGTTTTGTAGTTTCACAAACATTTGTTCGCACATTTTTAATTTTCAGGCAAAAAGTTACGAACAAATCACAAAATTTTACGAACATATTTTTGTGCATTTGCAAATACTTACGTAATGTTTTTAAAGAACAAAAATGTCCGTCAGGTGATGATGTTACGAACAAAGTTTGTGAAAAAGTAAAAACTTTTCACGAACTTTTTAGTGGGTTATACGATTTACGAGTGGTTCGTTGGTCCCCACTACAAACATTTACGAATAATTTTACGAAATGTTTTTTTTTCTATGTACACGATTTCGAAATTAGTTATTATTATTTATATTAGTTATTAGTGGTTGAATACTTTTAGAAAAAAAAATAGTTATAACCAAAATTCTCATTTTACAAAATCAATTTCTCTGCTCCTCAAAAATTTGCATAAAAAAACTTTTTTTCTGTCTGACGATAATAAATTATTTAAATTAACAAAACGTTTTTTTTTTATTAAACTCGTTTTTGTGCTGACTAAGAAATTATCAATCAGTTTTAAACATGTAGGGCAATGCTTTTAGGCTTTGAACACTTTATATTTTTCTGATATACCTTCAATGAACCTTGCCTTACGGCAATTATCTAGCCTTAAGTTACACATTTACTGAAAAAATAAGTGAAATTCATTAAAGTCATATGGGTAAAATATGAAATATCCGAAGCTAGAGGGTGTACGAAGCCTGAAAGCCTTCCTCAACACTATAATAATTTGCTTAAAGTTTTTGAGTAATGTATTGCATGCGAAACTTATTTGTACAAAAACTTTTAAATTTCCTCTAAATGAGATGGAATATTTTAAAGATTTTGTCGTGTTATGGAGACGCATTCAATATTTCTTACATCTGCTTAATTCTAAATATTACATTTAATTTCTGTGGTTAAGCAACTTTTAATATAATTAAAATTTTTATAGTCATCTCATGAGCATACGCCCCTGTTAACCTGGATAAAATATTTATATCATATACAAATAAGTTTTATGAGCAACGCTTAAGAATCAATTCATTTTGACTTCTTTTTCTTTACCAAGAATATTGGTCCTCATTTTGAAATAAAATACGTGCTCTAAATACCAAGAAATTGTGCCAAAATTTTTATATTTTCATAGAAGACAAGAGTGAATAGTATGTTTCTTTTTCGTTTTGAGAAATTCTGTGACAAAATTGCTGAATATTTAGGATGGTACATTGCGACTTTTCTGCAGTCAGTGTGGTGATAAACTGAAAATGCTTTAATTCCTCGTAAACACATGTTCCCCAAGTTCAGTGAAGCCACATAAAAAAACCACGGCATTAAATCATTATGTTCATTCACAAATGTGTATAAAGAGCGGATTCGTGACAGCAAGAGTTCATTCAGTGATTTTTTTTCTGACCGTTCTAGATGATGTGCATTTGTAATTAGAATTTTCAACAAGAACTGAGGCCAATTAGGCCGGTCTAAAGAACCCCTACGAACAACGAAGAAGCAATTACAGCCCAGAACTTCAACGAAAAGTGCATTAATTACTGCCGTGTGACACTTTTTTTTTAATCCACAAACAACATTTTACAGAAGAAATAAAATTATGCCAGCAAGAAAAATGGAAGGCGGATATATTAATGAAGGTAAATTTTATTCTTAACCATTTCTCATGAAGCGCATTGTGGAAGAATTTACATATGAAATTTAGTTTACTGCTCAACACAATTGAACCGAATCAAGTGTTAAATTTTTGCAAAAGAAAAAAAAACTTTGGGCACTCACAAAAAAAGATGTCTCATAAAAATTCATTTAATTTAATGCGATACGAGTGCGAAAAAAAATTCTAATTGCTTCCTCAATAAAGTTGAAGGTTTTGTTAACAATTTCGTCATCAAGAATGCACTCATGAGTAAAGATATACAACTGTGCACGATGGTAGAATCATTTTTCATACTTTATACATATTGCTAAAATTTATTTAATAAAATTACACCTACAAAAAAAAATACAAACACGTTGTAACTTATTCAGTCGTATAAATATATGATGCTAACTTTTGTGACATATTCGTCCCATTTTATCACACTATATTATATATCATATACATAACATGTTGTACAATATTAATGTGTTTATCTTATATTATTGCTTTCTGTGTATTCTGCACACAAAGATTTGGATCCCGATGTTGATTCTGATGAAGGTAATAATTAATATGATCTTTTGTCCACAAATTTAGTTTATTCTGTCACTGAAACCTACGTCACCATCCATAAATTTATCTATGCTCTTTACTAAGATTCCCCAGAGAAAAAAACAATCACTTTAATGAAAACCTAAATGATGTCATCAATGAGTTCATTGGAACGTATGACAGTTTTGATTTCATTATTTAGTGCAATCACAATTTATGTATTCCATTTTCATCATCTGCCACAATTGAGTGCTACTGCAAATTAGAGCAAAAATATGTTGGTCATGAGACCTTTGAGGCACTTTTATGTACTCACAGCAAGTGGTACAATCAATTAGCATTTCTGCGTTAATTTGATAGAAAATCGCCAAAAGCCCCACACATTGTGCGTATTTTAGTAAGTTGCTGTAATGTCCCATTACATCACATTCAATTGTGCACATGAATGTTTTATGACCACAAGGACCACAAGGTTAAGGCATTTAGCATGACGAGGTGTACTCTTCTCATTAATACATCTTGGTTTATTGAGCAAATAATTACAATTCACGTAAACCATATCAATGCATCATGCGGTATTGTTCTTCACATGAATAATTATTAATTATTGAATAATATAAGCTACAGCTACTTTAGAATAGAACAAGAATATTGTGGAATCACACTTGCACATTAAATTTTTAATGTGATTCGCATTAAATGCTGTTAGTACACATTCAAATGCGTGACTTATGCCCAACGCACCAAGGAGTTTCAAGTATAAGGTGGGCCAAATCGAACTGCCAGTGACGTAGATACTTTTACCCGACTAGTACAGTGTTGACAACTCAGATTTATGAAATATTTGTAATAGAAAAATAAGAATTGAATAATTTTGAAAATATTATTCTCGTTATTTCTCAATTTATAATAATAATTTTCTGATTCTATAATTTTCTGATAATTTTTATGAAATATATTTTAAATTGTTATTAAATTTAGTACGCTTACGTACCCAAAAACTGTGTAACATTTTAATTCACGGAGAGCTACATCTCGTGAGTTTTAGCATACTGTAAAATTGGGAGAGACTCTTTGTAGTAGTGTCCTTCGTTTTATCAAAACTTAAATATTTCGAAAAAGGTTAAATTTTATTTAATTTTTAATGGTGCTGGCACACCTTTTCAATTGAGTGAATTTCAAACGATTGAAATTTTACCTCTCTTACTCTTTCAAACTAAAATCAGATATAGCCATCTCTTTCTGTCAAATGGATATTAAATTTCAATGTCATTTTCAATTTTAATTTTAAATTTCATTTGGCAGAAAGAGACAACTATATCTGATTAAAGTTTGAAAGAGTAAGAGGTAAAATTTCTAACGATTGAATTTCACTCAATTGAAAAGGTGTGCCAGCGCCATAAGATTGTACTTTACATTTTTCTTTATTTAATTTATTTTTGAGTTTCTCCAAAAAACATATATGAGTATTGAATGTTCTGACATATTTGTGATATGCTCATATGATGTATGGTCCACCGGGTTTCGTGCAAATAATTTTTGTCAAGTAGAATTTTGTGGAAAAATAGTATAAGAAAAGGAGAAAAAACATTGAATATCCGTTTAATTGATAAGAACAATTATTAATGTTAACAATTAAATTAGAAATTTTGATACATTCCCAACATTTTACTGAAATGTTTTCGCATGAGATTTTGGCGCGAGGCAAGAACCGATGACTTTTGACATAGCCTCCAAAAAGTATCTACGTCATCACCAGTCCGATCTGGCCCACCTTATTACTTTGTTATTTGTTTTTATTCATCTTGCCAACGCACGATAACTTTTGTTTAGTAAACATGTTTTTGACATTTCAATGAGAGTGAGTGAGATCTAGATCTAGTCATCTCGTTCATTCTTATGGAAAATTTTGAAAACATGTTTACAAACAAAAGTTATTGTGCGTTGGTCATTATGTTTCTGAATTACTGCTGAAAATTAATTGGGACTATTTATTGTCAAAAAGATAGACTTGGCCTGCAAAAATATTTAGGTTTAAATTTAAATGGAAAGAAAGTCAATGGGTAGAAAACTGTGCCGCTCACGGTTTACTCAATTGTCGATATGTCGATTTCTTCCAAATATGGCGCTGATCTGTCGATCTCATGTCAATCTGCCGATCTCATTCCGATCTTCCGATTTATGACCAAATTGTGCTGATTTGTCGATTTCTTAGCAAAAAAGTGCCGAGTACTTTTCCTTAGAGGTACTCACCCTTAGAGGAAAACTTCCCTTAGAGTACTTTCCCTTAGAGGTTTTCAAGAAATTCAATATTTGCATGATAGCGGCTACCGCCGTCTTAGCGTTGCTACCCAAGAAGCAAAATAGCTGCCTTATAGAACCAAGTATTAGACAAGTCTTTTAGTGCACTTTTAAAATACTTAAAGTCAGAATTTTCTGTTGCAATTCCTATAGAAGCTCTTAAGAAGCTCAGTGATGGAATTAATAGCGTTATAAGCAAATAAAAAGATTTTTGGTTCTATAATGCCTTACATAGGGAATTCTACAAGACTATATTAAGAAAAAATAATTTCTTGGGTAACTAACCTCCAGACTAAAACGGTATAAAACTCTTTCTCAGTTTGTATAAGCTATCTGGATCATAAAATAGACATAAAATTTACATATGATAAAAAATAATTGTAAAAAGCATACTAAAGACACCGTAGTATTAAGTCTCCCGTATTATGAACAAATAGATCGAATTCTAAATATTAAACGACCTAAAAATATTAGTCACAATTTGAACGTTTATTAGCGACAATTAATATTAATCGCATTAAAATTTTTATGAATTTTAATGAAACTACAAACCTTGGTTTGCCTAATGCCGGATTCAGACTGGAGGTTTATCCCAATTCCGAAAAGTCTCAAAAATCTAAATAACAAGCAATTTTATTGATTTTTCAAAATCTAATGGAACTTTTGCCCTTAATATTTAATCCTAAATAACAATTCCCTAAAAAATCATGCCTGATAAGGAATTAGAGGAGTTAAGCCAGATAGCTAAGCCTTAGGTCTGAAGCCCGTATAAGAAATTACTATCTATACGGACAAAAAAGGTTTGTCAATAATTTGTTAAAACTTTGTCAAAAGTTCAGAGTTTTGTCAAATTTGAAACAATCTTGAAGTTCTTTATTTTTTGACCCAATGGTATTAATTTCTCCCACTGTTCCATAGAAAATATGAAAAAAAAGTTTAAACTAATTTTAGAATGTCTCAATAACAAACTTTTGGTCTTTATAGATTTTTTTTTCAAATTTAGACAAAAATTTTCAATGAGTCTTGAACTCTAAAAATAGAAATTTTCTTTAAGATTTCAATTTAATACTTTTAAAAATTCGGATATTGAAAAAAATAGAAAGATTATCCAAAATATAAGTCTTATCAACCTTTTTATTTTTTTTATTTCTTGCATGTTCTAATTAATTGATACGGAGCATATTCCAACTTATATTATAAAATCCAAAATGAACCATGGACAAACTTTAAAGAGTATGAATTTGTCCATTAATAAATTGTTAACTAAAAATAATTATTTAAGCTTAAAATACATTGTCAAGGGTTAATTTATGTCATTTATGATTTATGTCTTATATAAAATTTAGAATAGAATTAGGAGAAATCTTTACAACTGCGTGCAGTTAGATCTTTATAAAAGTCAATTTTCTTTTATTTCATTAAATAAATCTAAATAAATCTAGGGATTTCCAAAAATTTGTGAGGTGGGATGACGAACCTAATAAGTGTAAGATTTTTTGACTTAGTGGTATAATTGATTCAAGTATTATTACAAATTTAGCCAGTACATTAATCTTTCACTTTTATTAAGATCTGAAAATCTATGATAAAAAAAATAAAGAAAGATTGTCCTTTCGGTAAGAAAAATATAATAAATAGATAAGTAAATAAGTCGACCCAGTCCTCAAGTCTACCAGTTCCTCAATTCGATCGGTAGAGTTATTTATTCAACTTATTTATATCTGCACTAATATTTGGCGTATAATCTAACATTAATAGGTCAATTATTCCATAAATAAATACGAATCAGTGACAATTTTATAGAAATCCACCATTAAAACATTTAAATATTGACTACCGGTCGATTCGAGGAACCGGTCGACCCGAGGGCACTTTACCTTAATATGATTTATTATCGACTTGCAAAACAGTCGTTTGAAATGTTAATGTTCGGCCAGCCACTCCCTCTTTCGTAAAGCAATCAGAAATCGGAACAAAGAATATAGTGCGTGTGGTGTACTCTTCTGTTTTAATACACATTCCCTTGGGCGACAATCAATAACCTAGTGAGAGAGCCACAAGTGACCATAAACCTATTTAAGTCTCTTCTAGAACTTTATTTGTTCTTAACAAGTGAGAGAATATCTAAACTCTGAGAATCATCTGTACAAACACTCGAACATATGCTTACCCTCTCTAAATGGGACAATCAATAATTTTAAAGTCCTTCGGTGCGCTGTAATTGCTTGATTTTTATCTGGACAGTGAAATGGAAATGATAAATGTGCATTTTTATGTACAATGTCGTAATTGTGGTTGAATGGGGGGAAAAAAGGGTCACTCCCTGAAAATACAATATTGGTGATTTCCATAAAAATAAAAATCATGAGGCGTTCCACTTCGGGGCTAAGAATATTCAGAGATTGGAATAGAGAACGAGGCAGAGAAATTGGGTCGGAAGTGTATCATGAAGGGTTGGCAAAGTGTTAACATGGCCCGTGCTCAGAAATGCACTAAGGAAATTATTCATTTCGCGCTACTTGGCACATGATAAGATGAGGAGAGTCAGCAAATCAATTTGAATAATAGACGATTTGCCGTAGTGATTGCTCCCGATTATGTCTCGAAACCATCACGTGGGTGTTTAGTGTGCTAAAATGTACCTTTGGAGCTTGCAGCATTGCAAAAATCCGAAGGAGAATGATTCACCTCAAGATATTTAATTGCATAATTCCTTCAGGAAGCCACACATACCACATTTGCAACATTCAGCATTTTTCTTGGGGCCAAAGGAAAATTTCTTCATTTTGTTGATCAACCTCAAATTGCACTTGTGCTCTAAGCAATTGCGACTGAATCATTTAGAGGAGGAATCTACGAGCTACATTTTAACATACTTGGCAATTTAAGAGCTCGAGAAGGAGCGAAAAAGAAATTTGATTATATAAATTGACAAGATATGTTTGTGAGCATTTACCCTCTATCGCTATATGGAGGCCATTGAACAATAATTTTGATTAATATCCTCACAAATAACCATGAATAATTTTCATACAATTGAGAAAGGGGTGGACACAAACTTAAACAAGAGAATATTATCGTAAAATTCTTCAATAAATAGCATTTCATGTTATTAAACATCTGAATGCCCTAAATTAATTCATTTGCAGATGATACGAATAAAGTGTGAGGGATTATGGGATATGTGCTTTATTATGATGATACAGGACAAAAACAGACATTCTGTAATTCTATCTTCTTGCCATTTAAGATCATTTGAAAAAATCATATTGCCCACAAAAATATTAACAGCCCAACAACTGGCGGAAAATTCTAACCACATGTTGTACATTAAAATAAAATTTCTTGAATAAATATTATTAAAATGTACATGTGAGAAATATTTTTAGTTAACATAGTGGCAGAGATTTTAATTATTGCACGGGATGGATTTGTTTCTCATTTAACACCTACAACAACAAAATTACATGAGACGTTAAAATGTCGAAAGAATTTGCTTTTCGGTTTTCAATTCAGACTAAAATGAAATTTGACATGGAGGTCTCTTCGCGGAAACTGTATGTAGCAAAATCATGCTGAGATTCTATAAAATATTTGAATTTTGAGATATTCCCATTATGCAATAAGGAACATTCTAGGCATAAATCACAGCTTGAACGTAAATAAAGCAGAGTTGTAAATTTTATGCTTATGCATATAGTCATATGGAGGTAATTCAGGCACAATGCGGTGTGATGTTGCTTGTTAATTTCGTGGAAAATATTCTTATAACAATCATTTTTGTGTAAATATCAACATGAAATACAAGTGAAATCGGAATCTTGGTACTAGAACATTCACTTTTTAATAAGTCCATCGAACCACGTATGATATCATGTTCTGAGACTCTCAAAACAACCGCAATGGCTGTTAAATTATTAGAAATATACTGCTAGCAATTGTGCAAGAAGAGGCTTACTTGAAATGTTTTATAGCTCTTTAACCCTTGTGCATCCAAAAGAAATTTAATTAATAAATTGTTATGATTTTAATATAACTTGCAGACAAATCCAAGATAATATTAGCAATTGCATATTAATCCGGTAGGGAGCATCTGGTAACTTGAAATAAAAGACTGGATCGCGTGTTTTTGGACTGATGAAATTCTTTTTTACTTTTTCTAAAACCATAGAATTATTCACCGTTTCATTCAGAAATATAATATAACAAAAATATCAAAAATATTAAAGAAAATTTATAAAAATAATGATAATACTGAAATAAGTCAGCATGCACTAACTGGGTCGCCCTTTCGCTAATTCACTTTTAATTAAACCTTTGGATTTAAAATACTTTTTTTCACAAGGAAAAAACAATAAATATTTTCAATCACCCATCTATCATTAGCGAAAATATAACTGCTAGAAAATTTTTAGTGAACAACTCAGCTGACACAAGATTGAAATGAGTCGATTACACTCACTTATTTAAAGGATAAAAATATTATTTTTGCTTTTTCTCAAACTCGAATAGTTATATTATATTACTGTAGTGACTATATTACGGAAATAAAAATAAAAATATATTTTTTAAGTGGATTAGTCATAAACGATCCAGATAGCGAAGCGCCCGGATTAGCACATTTGACTGTATTGTTTTAAAATTATTTTTTTACAAAACAAACTTGTCGTTTTCTCATTTTCATAACTATTTTTTTAAATATTATTTGTAAGACTATTTTTTTTTTTTTGAAATATTGCTTTCGTCCCTGTATCTTGGGAAGTATTTCGAATTAGTTTTTGAAATTTTTATGATGAGGTAAAGTGCCCTCAAGTCGGCCGGTTGCTCAACTGGGTCGGTGAAATTATTTAACCAATTTTTTAACGTTTTATATTCAATTTCTATGAAATTTTCACTGGCTTACATTATGTATTATAAAACAGACCTTATAATGTTAAGCCGTTTAGATTAGACCATGTTCTAGCAAATCTGAGTAAATTGAATATATAACGCCTCTGGCTGAGCTGAGGAATCGGCCGACTAAAGGGCACTTTACTTTATATTTTTAAACACTTTATTTATCGACTTTACCCTTCAACAGTATTTTCTTTAATATGCAAAAAGTAGTTAAATAATTTTGTCTAAGGTAATTAATGGTCCAATAAACTTAAAAAACCATCCGTTCTTCATTATCACTTTTCATGACAATGAAATTATTAAAGAGTTACGGGGTTTCTAAATTTTGAATAGGTTTTGACCACAGATTGTGGCGCCATCTTCAGCTCAAACTGTTTTTTCACGAAGTTTCTTTAAGTTTACATAATTCCGTCAATACGCAGTTCCGATACTATTTTGGGATTAGTCCTCAATGAGTTTGGGAGAAAATTATGATTTTTCCTACATATTTTACGGTGAAGTGATTGCAGAAACCGCTTTTCAGAAATAGTTAAAATAGTAATTAAAAATTTATCAATTTTGAAAAAAAAAACGAAAAAACATCGTTTTGTAGGGCTTGGCTTAATGAAGAGAAAGAGAAAAAAACATATGGAGATGTTTTCTTATTGGGGGTCACCGAAGACCGGAAGTTGATATCATTTACCGTTTAAGCTCTAAAACACAGTTGACAAGTTGGATACAAACGGATTATATAACTGCTCTACCTCTCAGTTAGAGCAGTAAAATTATTATGGGAAAATTGGATAGGGGGAAGAGGGGCACCTTTGAATTGGGAAACCTAATAGAGGAAAGTGGGGCACATTTAAAAACTGCTTTTTGTGAAACTAATATCGACAACTCAGAATATAAGTCAAACAACTCAGTTTTTTTTTTTTTACAAAAATCGTTTTATTCGCTTTTTGGATACTTCTTTATACCCTGTACCCTCCCGGTGAATATTATACTTGGAAGTTAATTTTCAAAGTTATAGAGATTTTAATTCAAAAAAATCCTATGCTATGCATATAAAATCTCAGCTTCAAATCGCTCTCCTGTAAAATTTGCCTACTGTGAGTTATTCGTTTCTTATTCTGAGCGATCGATATCATGATAAAGCACAGCATAATTTACAAGTTGGAGGAAAAAGCCCTATATCAAAAGTGTCCCAATTTAAAAGTGCTCCATTTCCCCCTAAACCCTACTTTAAAGCTGATCCAATTCAAAAGTGGGATTAGTAAGGCACCTTCGAATTGGGGCAACTTTGAAATTAGGATTTTTTCTTCTATTTTGAAATGAAATTGAACGTTATTGTAATATGATTTAGGTCAAAAACCAATTGCGAAGCTAAATTTCATCATAATAAGGCTCAATTCCATTTAAAAATAAGTGAAAAGACATAATTTTATATCTGTTCCAATTCAAAGGTAAAAATGTCATAGCAAATCTAAAATCTTTTTTTAATAAATTTTGAAAGCACTAATTAAATTTCTGAAATTCAAAAATTTAAAATAATTTTTATTTAATTTAATATATTTTATATTATATTTTAGAATTACTCTTTTATGATGCGGCCATCGCCGTCTTTGTTTCCAAACTTCATAACAAATTAATAGAAAATTCCTACAAATATTTACAGAAACAAAAGCATTAATAAATGAGGATTATTTGATTTTGTTAATATGAGCAGATTTTAAGACCTTGTGTAGCATTTAGAAACATAGGCATTTAACAAATAATAGAAATTTTTCGTCATTTACCAAAATTCTAAACATTACAATTTAGATTTTGAGCAGTAGTGGTAACTTTCAGTACCGACAAGCTGGAAACAATTTAATATTTCTTTAATTTAGGAAATATGAACTTATAAGAATTTTTATATCCTTCTGTGCCCATTTAAATGTTAATCTTACTTATAAGGACCAGTCGGCGTTAAAGGGTTATTTTTTTTATTTTAGTAATGATGACCAGCTTGGAAAGGGCGTTATATTTGCAAATTTCAAACGATCTTTCTCAAATTACTTGCGTAGAGACTGAGTATAAGAGGCCTTAAAACCAACTCACATTATTGTTTTTATTACATTTTTAATTGACCATAAATTTACAATGCGTCAAAAATCAACGCTCTAACTTTTTCTCTATTGTATTGATATTTATGGTCCATTGTGAATTCTTAGCGAGAGAACTTGAGCTTAATTTTCTAAATAGTCCTCGCAGATATTAATTTTTTATTGATCATTTCAAGGACCAATTTTTATTGTAATGTGAAATATCAATTTTCTCCAATAATCAAAATCATTTGAATTATATAATACGGCAAATGATGCTCTCTTGGACCTTATTGCTGAGCATTATGCATGAAAGTATTTGTTTATATTGTGCGGGGTTATCAAAATGTATCTCACAATTATAACTTATTGCTATCGGCTTTCTCATTGCTAAATTTTCTAAAAGTAACAATGGTCATTTGCGAAAAAAAGTACTCGTAAAAGATTTATTGTTGTGTCTTCGGGGCAAATAACACTGAATAAATTTGTTCAAAAAATATAATCTTCAAGTACTGAAAACAAAATATTATTGAGTATATAAATGAGGTGCGATAATATGTAATTTGTTAACATTAATAGACAATTTGTAGATTTATTATTGGGGCCTCTATTTAACATAACACGATTATTGAGATTTGTTCTGTTGTGTTGTCTCTTCTATGTCTCAATTGACCTAGGCGTTTTATTCAATGTAAATTTAGTCAGGCGCTTTAGTGAGATTACAGTTTTTTTGCCATCCATTGTATCATCATGCCATAACAGTTGTAATCGCAAGTTGTTAAATAAGAAACGACGAAAGTGTCAGCATTGAATATAAGTGTCTCTATGTATTAGATTGAGAATAATGACTATATAATTGAAAGAAGAAAAAAGTGTGATCACGTCTGATGAGAGAACAGTTGAGGTGGTTGTTGCTCTTTCTTTTTTACTAATTTATATCGTGAATAATAAACTGCAAATGACTATTGGAATACACGATGTTGCGATAAAATCAGGGCGTTGAGGCCGTTTGAAGTCTAGTCAAATGATCATATAGGAATTAATATTGATTATGCTGTTGGTAAATGAGATCACGACGCTTCACATCTTGGTGCTCTCATCGTATATTGTAATACATATTAATGTAAACAAATTGCTTCTGTCTTGATTGATGAATTTGTTAATTGTGACCGACTCTCAGTCGCTCCTCTTCCATTGTCATCTCCGTTAAGAATTTCCTCTAGGCAATTAATGCACTATCGCGATCTTGCTCCGAGAATCTCTTTTGCCTCCCAGTGTCGCTTTTGTTATCTTATCTTCCAGATACTTTATTTTGCAGCGGTACATGTAGCACTATTCATTATGTTAAAATACCTTCCCGCCTCTCAACAGCACGGAAAAAATCTCTCATGAAATCCCTGCAGTACAAAAGATGACTGTCTCACACTATATTTATTTAACTGATAAGTATTTTTAGGTCACCTGCCATTTTTCCTGATGTGGTTCTTTTCTAGAACAAATTAGATGCCGCGATACACGAGATTTTACATGCGTGATTAAAAAAACTAAAGGGAAAGTCTCACTACAATTTAAGCTCTACAACGATATGAATCGATGTCATATGAAGGGGTTAACTAAAAAAAATATTTATGTGTAATATGATAGTCTCGCCTAAACTCCCATATTCTCCATTGCATTATTGAGGAAACTGCCACAATGTTTACACATTGTTGTATATTTTTGTCTGTAGGAAAAATGCGCGTATAGATTAAATAATCTTCGGTAGTAATTGATTACAAAAACTGCTGACATTAGCAATTCCCAATCATTAAAAGTCACCAGAAGAAAATAACAAATTGATAAAGCCATCCATAAAAAATAATTAAATCTCCCTTTTTGAAAGGTCACATGAAAATCACAAAACTTTATCTTGAAAAACCATTTATTGCTCGTAACTCAATCAATTTTCTATTTTCTGTGAAGTTTATATATTTCTACTCTACTTCCTCTAGCTTTTCTCTTATCATTGTTTTCTGTCACCAGAGAAAACTAAAATTCGAAACTTTATGTATGTGTCTGCATATCAGCGGATTTTATTTTGCTTAGGTCAGAAATCAGTGACGCATCACGGAATAATTGTGATCTACCTGATATAAGGTTGAGTCTCAGGTTGACAATGGCGATATTTATACTTCAAAAGAGGTCTTTTCAGAGAAGCCGGTATTTGATTATATAATGAAATGGAGGGAAAATATGTGGGCGTTTGTTCGAAATGGAAACTTAGGCGTGAAGACCATATTGAGAGCATCAGAATCACAAAAGAGGAAGATCGCACCATGAAACTTTGCTGGGTGTTCGATATCTCTTAAGCATTCCGACCAAAGGAAATATTTTTATCTGCTAATTATGAGAGATTTGCGAATTAGCCTAGTGAATTAGAGAAATTAAAGTATGAAGAACTTTCCCTATCATAATATAAAGTCCTAATTTAATGATTTTTACAGATTTTAATAGAAATCCTGTAGGGGAAAGCACGCTACCTTCGGACGACTCAAGCTTCGGACTAGGGGGAAGTGGGGCACCTTTGAAAATGGGGCACCTTTGGAATTGGGATTTTTTCTTATGTCTAAGTGGAACTGAGCCACATCATAATGTAATTCAGCTTTTCAATCTGTTTGTGTAGCTAAATTATATCACGATAAGGCTCAAATTTATTTAGAAATAGGTGAAAAATCCCAATTTTAAAGACCACTTCCTCCTACTCATTTTTTCAATATGTTTTTAAATAATTTTACCCATTATAATATTATATTTTAATAGCTAGTCCAATGCATCAAATTTCCTGAAAAGAACCACGGATTACATCCATTAACGAACATACAAAAAAAATCGATTTGTCCGAAGCTTCAGTCGTCCGAAGGTAGCCCGCTTTCTCCTATGGACCTTAATATTTCTCTGTAAGTAAGGTCGAAGGAACACTTTTTGGTAATTTAAAAACTCGCGTCAGGACCTATTGGCACCCTATATTGTGATATTTGCCTTGTGAAATTTGAACACCTATTCTTATATGAAAAGGTAGATCAAGGGAAAAAAACAAGCAATATTTCGATATTGCAATTCGAATTCAAATGTTTTGAAGAAATTGCCAATAGGGGAAAAGCTCATAATTTTGGACAGTTTCTAATTATGGACACTTTGAGGCTAAATTTGGACACTAAATATAAATTGATTAAAATTATGGATTTTTATTCCAATATTTGATGAATAATGAATTCTTGACAAGTTTCTAAACAACCCTTCTGAAAAGAGATTAACAAAAAAATCAATTAGTGTTGAAAATATTGCACTTCAAACTAGGATATTGATACTTATAAGCACCCTGTCCAAAATTATAATCACTTTCCCTAAGTGTTTTCTACCGAACAGGAGTTCTTTTGACTGTATAAGGTTAAATATTTAACTTAAAAAAATGTAAGCACAAATCATTTTCTCAACAGTTCAACCCCCATGGGTATTTGAATTGACATCGTAACCGGTTGACATGAACCGATCCTAAATTGGTCCTCAAATCGATCCAAATCATCCTAAATCGAATCCTGAAACCGGAACTAAAAACTTGTTCAAATCGGTTAAAATATTTTTTTTATTAATATGAACAGAGCTACGACACGCTTCGTATTTATTAGATTCTTTTATTTATTTTTTGTTTTTTAAGGATTAAAGATCCTCTTAAAAACCTTAGCAATAATTAGAACCAAAGAGCTACTGCTTTCCTATTTCTAATTAGATTTACTATGACAGTTTTGTATTAGATAATTTTTCTAGCCTCTTTTACGGATTTTGTTGGTCTTATAGATATAACAAAAACCTAGAACAATTTTTGAGCATCTTTTATTTACTATCTGAAACATTTTCTTGCTTTTTAGATTTCTAAATATTCCAATCTATTTAAAATTGCTGCTTAAGTTCTTGGGATTACCATTAGATTTATGTATAATTTTTCCTTTGAGAGTAAATCAAGAGACTGCCTAATACTACAACACTGAGATTATGGTTTAACTATTTATTGTTCAAACCTGCCTCTTGGGTAATCCTCAGGACTGAGAAGGGTATAATATTTTTAAGATGATCAAGTGATTACAGTCTTGTGCCTCTTCAATTTATTTAAAGTGTGAGATTGATCAATAGTTATTGATCTACCAGGCAAGAAAATTAAACGTTTAGCTGAAAGTGTTGATTTTCAATATTCCAACCTCTCATGATATATTGCAATCCATGGGATGCATTTCTATACAGAAAACTTACCGGCATTGTGCATCCGCCTTAAATGGTGAATACGGATCAAAAGACGCTTCTATGCGGAGAATTTCTGCAAGAAAAGACCTCTAGATATGCCCAAGTCGTACCCACATAAATTGCATTTAAAGAAAATGTGCACGAGTGAGGTTTAGAATAGAAAATAGAATGAGACTGATATTATCGTTTGTCGTGAGTCAATGATCCCAGACTATTCTAGTGGTAGCATTGTTACTCAAAATAATTATCTGTCAATGTTACATCTTCTCCGCAATATTTATTTGATATTCTTTATATAATTAATTTATGGAAGCTAGCCGAGCTAACACTCCCAAGAAAATGCTGAAGATTCTTTTTTTCGGTATAGAACTGAAGTTATTTTACCTGAGGAGGGAGAAATTCTACTCTGGATTTTGCGCTCAGTATATAACGCCATTGAGTGGCCGCGATCATATCATCTCTTTTATAATAATTATGCTACCCACGCGGGCGACACTTGAAGATTTCTGGTTTTCTTTAGTAAATAACACCTCGCAGCTTTCTTGGTGAATACCGGTTTTCTTTTGGATGATCCAGGAAATCTGGTGACCAAACGTTTACCGTTCCCGTGGACTTCGCCAAGCGATTTAGTTCAATTTTCACCAGCACTCAAGAATCAACAGTCTTTGCATTGCGCTGCTCTTCTTAGTGCAATCATAATATTTGGAATATACATAGTGTGTGTTTTCAAACATTTTTAGAATTGTTGGACGGATCATATTCAAAATAGTAAGCTATTTCGTTTATATTCTTCAGAGGTCATTGCCTTGCATTTGGTAAATATCTTGCGATATTCTAAAATTAAGTTATTGTTTTTTTTTTTAATTTGTTCTACAACAATTTATTGTTGAAATGTAGAATTTCAAATACACGTATATAAATTCATATGTTCAAAATAAAACATAATTGGATTGTTTGTTGCATATGTCTAAGTCGCATAGGGCAACCATCGGTTGGCTGTCTTCAGCCTCAGGTTTAAAGTGGATATGTGTTATATATTATTTGATGCTGAAAAGTGGTTTATTTACTACAGAATGCAATTTTCTCTTCCATAACAATATTAGCATATTGTAGATTACTTATCGCCATAATCCTCTAGAATAGTGTATTTCTTCTGTAAATATTTTTCAACACTTTTCTGCAAGAACTAATATTGCCAATATTACTTGTACAATAGGCACATATGTATATAAGTCGCCCAGAGCATGAGGGGGCTATTTTAATACTTAATACTTAATACTTTTGCTCTGAGTGATCAAATATAAAGATATATTAAATTCATGTGAAAATAATAATTAATAAAAAAGATTGTGAAAACTGCTCTCTCTCGCAGTTCGAGCAGTCATACTCCAAAAATTCCAAAATTTTTTGTGCTTTATATTAGTTTGTCATTTTACTTCGAAAACCTTGAAATCCTAAGAAAGAATAAACATATTTAATTGGTATATAAAGACGGAATTAAAAAATAAATTACTATTGGGAACCGGTGAACGACGGGGAAAGGAGGGTCAGCATAGAAAATTTTAGATTCTTCCCAAAGCTTTCGGCTCAGACTCCAAGCCTTCCTTAGTGGTCAAACCTTGTCTTTTCTCGCTTTGTCATAAAGTCAGGGATTTCACAGGGCATGGAATTTTAGGCATTGCACTTGATTTGTAATTTAAGAAAATTAAGGCTAATTAATATTTCGGAGTGTTCTCTTAAGAGATTTCTTTGTGAAACTACTGTGAGAAAAGACAAGTTTTGACCACTGCACTGAGGAAAAGCTTGGAGTCTGAGCCGAAAGTTTTGGGAATCTAAAATTTTCTATGCTGACCCTTCTTTCCTCGACGTAAGAGAAAGTGCTCTCCCTTCGAACGTTCATGCCTTCGAATGATGTGAAAGTCTTTTGTTTTTCGTAAGAGATTTAGGGGAGACCGGGGAGGTTTGGGACAGGGGTAGTGTGGGACAAAGCGATTTTTTCATTAAGTTTTAAAATAAATGGGATTTAACCACTACTCAATCGTAAGCGATATTAAGATGTATCTTGACTAAAAGAATGGATATCCTCAGTTTTATTGTTTTAATTCTATTAAAACTTTCTTAAAAATTGATAAAAAATGTATTTTTTGATTTCTCAGTATTGCTCTTTATATTTTATATCAGCGATATATAATCAAAACTTTTTTTATCTCATTAGCTAGCAGTATAATCGGGGAACACATTGTTGTAAAAGTTTCCGTGATCATACACTCTTGTTTTTTACTTAAAGGTTTTAAATACCAAAACTACCCGCGGAGATGTTTGGGACACCTGAAAGGGGATGAATGGGACATTGATTTTCGACAAGATTGTAGGTGGCGTGGAATTTTTTATTGTCGAGATGGAGAGTAATGCCCAGATTCTACTGGAAATCTTCATCTTGTACAAACCTTACCAGTTGAGCAGTTGTCTACAGGGATAATTAAACCATCAATGTTTTAGGAATCAATAATTTACTCTCTAGAGAATATTCAACATTTGCTCAATCCCGTTAAAAACTATTTTCTCAAAAATTTCTCGAGCAATATCCTCTACAATTCTCACAAATTCTCCAGAAAGGACAAGACGAGAGCTTTTTCAGAGAAATAAGGAAAAAACAGGTAACATGCAGCTGTCGTAAAATCAAACAGGAATCCGTCAATGAGTTCAAAACTAAAAGTTGCAAGAAAATCTACTCGTGTGAGGAATTTGATGATCATGATTGCAATACTAAGAATTAAAAAAGCAAAGAAAGGTAGATGGAAAATAATAAGAAAATACTTTAAGTAACTGATTGACAATAAATGATTCTACTGTACAAATTAAATTGATATTAATTTCTAAGTATGAAAAAAAGATTAAAAATTTTTATTTTGAATAGAAATATTTTTAATCTAGTACTTAAAATTAATTAACGCGCTCCAATAATGCAAATTATGCGAGAAAAAAACACGTCCCAAACATCCCCTTTTGCGTCCCATACTGCCCCACATCGGGGAGGTTTGGGACAAAGCGTCAAGTTAAATGTTTTGTCTTCTCCAAGAAAACTTAGCAGTTTTCCAAGTTCTATCGAGTACTTTTTATAAAGTCAATACCCATGCCATAAGTATCCTATAGACCTCATAAAATTGTAATACACTATCGTGATTTTTTGGAATACTGTCTCAAAGTCAAAACATGAAAAAGTGTCCCAAACCTCTCCGGTCTCCCCTACACTAAATTATCACGGAATTAGCAACAATTGATGATAAGCTAACTAACATTTAATAGAAATGTGTAAGTCTCTTAGGAAAACTAAAAGAAAATTTACATTATTCGGAGGCATGAACGTACGAAGGGATAGCACTTTCCCCTACACCGGTTCCCATTAGTAGTAGACAACTCGTCGGATAACATTTTTAATAAAAATTAAATTATTATTATTATTACATAAATTATTAAATCGTTATCATCGATTTTTTTCTATTTTTGAGTTCTTTATTTTACTTAACACGTTTTACTTTTATGGGTTTCAGAAACTATATTTTTCTTAATTAAATAATTAGTCAAATCATTAGGGTGATGGCATTACATGTGGCCTGTTTTTATTTATGATCTCGTTGCAATTTTTGTTAGAAAATGATTCCAAAAACCAAAAAAAATTTGATGTGTTATCATTACAATCAAATATTTTTAATTTTGAGGTTTTTTTTTAAATCATTTTTTGACATTGTAAAGATTTTTGCGAGGAGACCATAAGTAAAGACAGAGGCCATAAGTAATGCCGCCACCCTATTTTAATTATAATCACTTTAAACTGTCTCCCGGCTTAAATCGTAAGTGTGTCTAGAACATTACAATTTAAGATGAGAGATGACTTAGTAGGAAACTGATGTGAATATAATCTAATTATTTTATTTTATTTATAATTACATTATGCCGTCTCTCGGTTTAGGTCTGTCCAGAACATTACTAAGGGAAAGCTTTCAGGTTTTGCACATACCCTAGTTTCGAATATTTCATATTATTTTATCAGTGTTCCTCTAATGAATCTGACCTAATTTTTTCAAGTGACTCAAAACTCGATATTAAAATATATCAAGAAATATGGGAAAAATATTAAATGTTCGAAGCCACGGTTTGTATGAAGCCTGAGAGCATTCCCCTTATTCTTGAGCAATATTATCCGGAAGTGGGTACTCCTATGGCATTTTAATAGAAATTTCTACATCAAATAAAACCAAAAACTATAGGAACACCTTATGGATATTAATCTCAAGACTCTCCCACATAAATAAAATATGCAAGCCTCTAAAAACGATACAGTCTGGTGCGACATGCTGGATCCATATATTATGACAATAATGTACCGCCCCACTTGCTAAAGAAAATTAAATATTAGCCATTAATTGCATGTTTTCTATTTTGTCTACATAGGTGGGCAGCTGAAGACGAAGAACGGCCAGAAATACGTGGTGAATCACAAGCCCAAAGGATACTTTGTATCAAAGGGCTGCATAGCACTAATGGCTTGTGCTACTATCCTAGCTCTTTTGGCAGTATTCCTACTGACCTACTTCCTCGTAGTACCCAGGTGAGTCTACAAAACACTCCCAAATAGCCATTGTATTGCTATTTCTGGTGTTGTGCAAGAGAAAAACAGATCCTTAATGGTTTTTCTTACTCAATTTTCATGTCTTGATCATGCTGAGTTTCTGCTCTTATTTTCTAAAAATACTCCTCAACTGAAAATGCTTCTGATAACATTGAAATTTTTTTTTCTCTTGGTATTTCTCTTCCTCCACCAAATTCGACTTGAGATTTTTCTTTCTGAATAAGAGAAAAAAAAAATTGTGTCAGTGGGGAAAATCTGGAATATTGAATAAATATCCGTTTGCGTGAAAAGTCTCAATAAATTCAATGTGCTTAGTTCTCAAAGCTTATCATTCATGTATAAAAAGGTACACTATAAAAAAATCAAAAAGTTTCATCATGGAATTATATATTGGCTTCTTGTGTATACAAAAGTGTGCATTTCTGTGGGAAAACCTCAGTTTATACCAGAAGTTTTTTTTGTGGTTTTCGAGCATGGAGGTCTCCTCCGGTGAAAATCACTTTAATATTCCTTTTAATAGTCTACCATAAACATACATTTATTTATTATTTGTTCTTCTCCCTTGATTTTACTTTGACTAATGAGAGCAATTTTCCTTCAAAATAACACAGGTGTGATGCTTCCACGGATTCCCCCGCAAATGAAACAGTAAGTTCTGCTAGTATATACAGTCCATCGCGTGGAACTGTGGTAAAACCAAAACCTCCAGCAACTGAAGACTTCCCAATTGAGAAAGAAGAAATTCTCAGTGATCAAAATTATGAGAATTTCAATTCAAATGAAGATAAAATTCACCTCTACGAGGGATGGAATCCTACCAGATACAGGTGAGACGATCAACTTTCAGTTCTTTGCCAAAGTCATTTTGCGGTTTCTCCTTGAAGAGAGAAGATAGCAATTGTATGCACAATTACTTAAAAAGTTTATATATACAAAATTCTTATCGTGATTGTGTCATCCCTCTTCCAAGCAATATTGCTCAAATATTTGCTCTGTGAACCATAAAATAATGCGATTCAAGTGAAATTATCTTGTTTGTCTCGTTGAAAAATTATAAGTGCTTTTTTTTTGTTTCGTGTGCAACACACAACGTAACGTCTCGCCCAGTCTAATTTTGTGAATTATTTTCTTCAATGAATATTCAATTGGATTGTTCGAAGAGTATAGAGAATTTAAGGAATTATAATTAACTTGCCATTTGCTATTGAACTTGCCACTTGATTTCGTCTGCACATAACTCATTTTATGTAACATTCTGTAACAAACCATGACACTCAAGTGATAGTGGAATTTCGTTAATTTAAATCCAATAAGTTACTATTTAAATACCATTCACTCAACTAGTCTCCCATTTACAAATTAATCTAGACAAATCAATGTAATTCCTTCTCGAATTCCAGGCCCAGAAACGAGTTTGAAGACTTTTTCGGGGCTACAAAGTGATTGATAAACAATTTTAGAATTCAAAAAAAAAGATACTTTCTTCATTTGCAATTCTAAAAGCACAACAGGGCTAAACAAAAAACAACAATTAAGACCATGACAGAGGTAGATCAAATTCACAATTGAATGCAAATATAGGCTGAATTTTAATTTTCAGCTTTTATTGAGAACGTGGCCTGATAAAAACTGACAATTAAATAAACATCCTGATTTATCTGAAGACGTGATGGCTATTTCCAATTGTATAATTTTTTAAGTGTACATCTGTGATAATAAATGCGCCATGACTTTTTGATATCGATTTTGCAATAAATAAAGCAATAATTTTAAATATCATTTAATTACGTTATTAGTACTCGAAGCAAATTTTAAATCAAAACAGTCATAAAAATTAAATACGTGTATGAAATATTGAAAACACATATATTTTATTATCTTTTCCGCTCGTTTAAATTTAGAATGGGAAAATACTTCCATACTTCCATGTATAATAAAGTTTATTTATTTTTTTACTTTTTAAATATCGATCACGCTGGATGTGACTCAGTCTAGTTTGTAGCATATTCGATTGATGGACAAAATACAATAACAGGGGACGTGCGGTTAATTAAGCTGGGACGACATTGAAAATTCCATTTTTTCGCAGGTTTCTAAAAGAAGCTTAGCCTCATTTAGAAATATGCAAAAATAGCGTTTTCAATGTACCGCCCCACTATCCTCTATAAAAATTATTACTGGCACTGAAACTATCAAGACAAAATTAGTTTTTATTTATTTATTAAAGAAATCGTCGAAAAAACAAAATTATAGTTCTTTTTTTAATGAATCGAAAAAAAGTTGAAAGAAAAACATTTTAAAAAAAATCTCAATACCTATCAAATTTCTCGCAGTAACCCGAGACACATACCGCAAAATTTATAATTTTTGTTAATGCTAGTCAGTTGATATTTCTGTCAATTTTTATATGGATTAAAGATAAAATAAAACAAGGAACAGAATTAGTAAAATAAAAACTATTTGATACCAGTAGCCAAAGAAAAACGACTTGCAAAAATGTATTAAACCAAACTTTTACTCGCTTTTATCTCTTATTGGTATGTGTCTTAGCTTACCATTTTTACATTTTATGGTTAATTAATCCACGTTTTTTTTTCAATTTGTGACACGGCTAGAGACCAAAAGATAAGAGATATCGAATCCCGGTCTTCGACGACCCCCAATAAGATTTACTTTAAAACAATTTTTTTGCACTTGAAAATGAAAAATGTTGCAAACGAAATTTTGTTATTTATTCTCTGACCTGTCACACAAAACTGAAAATGGTAAGCAACGAAAGGTCAAAATGAGTTCAACTTCAGAAAATGTGTTAGTAAGACTATAACTGAGGACACTGTAGATATTTCAACTTCGAATAAGTAATATTATCGCAATAAATGTGATTTATAGAATGACAGTCTTGAGACGGTCATACCTGATTCGGTGAATTTTTTGCTTCTATGAACGATAGGGACAAAAACAGCCCAAAAATTTTAATAATTTTTTTGACAATACAAATAACGAATAATTTTCATTCTAATAAAAAATATTAAGTATGAGTATTGTAGTTTTTATTCCCAAAAAATGTTTTGCTTAAAAAAAATTAGAAGTATAAAAAATAATTAAAATCAAGTTTCAAAATTAAAATTTGAAAATTCGGCGCTTTTAAGCTTAAATATTTATTATATAGTAAATAGCTAGAGACTTGCAAAAAATATCCTAGATTCCTTCAACCTTCTACTTTGCAATTACATACAAACATAAGAAAAAATAACTTTAGGTAGTTAGGAAAAAAATATTTTATTTATGGGACACCGGTGTTCCAATCATCCTTAAAGGGTTAAGCAATTTCTTATTTTCGGAATGACTTTTTAAATTTATCAACCATTTTAATCGGTAGTAAAGCGGTATGTACCCACAAAGCATGCGAAAACCTTATACACGGATGGCTCCTTCTCGTGAGTTCGAGCACTCCGCAAGCTGGGACACTGCCATCTCTTTTCAATATTTCGAGATTTTAGAAGTACATCATTAAATACTTTAATCTTCTAATGCTATAGTTCTAAAATATTGAAAAAACATATAAATTTAGCTCCTCATTGTATAGTGCCTTTAATAATTCGTCAGTGGGATCAGCAATTGTTGTAACTGCCTCATCACTTCATCAGCATTTCTTATAGGGTAAAGTGGTACAAATTGGACAATGGTACAAGTTGGACAGGGCTTTTTTTCTTGATAAATTCAGTACTTAATTTTTATTTGTATATTTTTAATGGTTTAGTTTTATAATTTGTTTCCTTGTGCTTATAAAAAAAATAGTACTGTATTTATTAAGAAAAAATCCCTGTCCAACTTGTAGCGCTGAATTGTCCAACTTGTAACACTATGTCCAATTTGTATCACTTTACCTTATAGTACGATTAGTTCCATATTGTTGGAAGAACTGCTGACGAGGTGATGAGGAAGTTACGTTATTGCTAATACGTTTGGTATACCAGGATCGACAGGCGTGGGCTGTTAACCTTTATGTCATGGGTCCGCGACCCCAAAAAGGATAAGCGGTTGAAAATGATGATGATGATACTATTAGACCAGAAAAAATTATATAAGTTTTGGATATGCCTGTCTTTCGCACTCCAAATTAGATTGAACTAAATTGAATTTATTGTGATCTTTAAAAGAGGACGAAAGAGTGGACCAGAGATATATAAAACGTTTGAGAAAAAGGAATGTTAATTTGGACCTCATGAAATTTTGCTGATCTAAAAGGAATCTAGGACATAAGGATTCATAAGTAAAGATTTTCTCAAAAATTTCATTTATTTATAAATAAATTAAAGCAGTTTAACTTTATGGATAAACTTTAAGTCTGAAGACGGTTTTTGTAAGACCTTTTATTGAATATCAAAAGCTATCTCATAGATTTAAAAGTGACTTTATTATTACCTTCAAATTTTCATTATACTTAAATCAATCTTTTAGTCACTTCTATGTTCAAATTTAGTTAGATGTGACTCAAATGCTAGCAGGATCGAATGTCTCATAAACTGTTATTACTTAACCAAAGTGTTCATTTAGCAATAAAATTTTATAATTTCGCAATTATTAATCGAATTATTACTATATAATATTTTATTTTTTCCATCGACGATTAATTTATTGGCATATACAATTAATAGGAAAAACACAATTTGAAGATATGACATCACTCTTAACGTGAAAATAAAACTAAAAAGAAGATTTTTAATGCAAAATTAAATTTTAACGAGCATCCTAAATATGACACTCCTTCTTGCCAATCCCGTGCAAATAGTTATTTAATTTCGCAAATCTTACTTCTATGTCGCATTTGCGTGAATATGTCATGTTTGTCACATTTTCCAACTGCAGTATGAATTATTTAAAGGAATGTATGACCTTTTCTGTCACAATAAAATGTATAAAATAAATTCTAGGGTGAGCATCTTTTATAATATAATAGCTTCCAAGTTGATTGACTCTTTTTTTTATTTTATTTTCATCTCATTTCTCTCAACTTGTTCTCAATGGTGCTTCTAGCAACACTCGAGAACTTGTTCAAATATTGGCTACTTTATTGCGTGTGTTTATAAACATACATCGAAAATGTGTAGAATGTTTTGCTGAAGTCCAAACTAAAAGTATAATAGGCGAGAGCACAGTTTAGAAGAAGAAGTGCCTGATTCTCAGTCGTCTTCCGCATAGTTTAAATTAATGATCAAAAGTTGGGGTCACTTGATCTTGAGTACTGCTTATTGAATAGATGAGGATCATTAAGATACCAGATGGACAATCGGTTATTGAAAAAGAAAGTGAATGTACTCACTTGTATGTAGAATTTAATCAGACGCGTCACAATTTTACGGGAAAAGAGTCATCAGTGGCATAGGAATCAATAAATGAATCTTTGTAATTTATCTATTAATACTGTGATTGGAATGTGCGTGATGATGCATAAAGTTCAGTGAGATGGTATGATTTCTGAGAATGCATAAATTTAAGTAACAGCGCATACGTCAATATCATGTCTTGAAGATGTAAAAGATTTTGAGCAACCAGCAATAAGTGCCATAATTTATTGTTTCATCTTCAACACTTCAAATCTCACTTTGAGAGACATGCATACAATGTATATCTTGGTCTTTTTGTAGCATATGCTGCGATATAATCTTAAATAATCTTATTATTGGTACTTTATGGAGTGACACACCCAGAAATTGACTCAATGATGGGATTTTGGAGACAAGTCATCTTAAGTTCAAGAGCACCGAAGACGAATTATGCAGTAAAATTTAATTATATGCATTTCTTGAGGAATATAATTCACTTAAAGGGTTACTCATTGACCGCAATCAGAGATTTATATTATTATTATTAGCGGGTATAAAGTGGTCTTGTATTTCTTCACTGAACAGCCCTTAATAGCTCAAGGCCCAAAGGATTTATTATCATCGCAACATCGAAATTATAAGCACATCAAAGAGTAGCGAATTGCAATTTGCAGCGGGAAGTGGCAATGGAAGTATCACAACCTTTCTCTAAGGGGTTAAGCAAACAATTTTTTCTTTTACATTATTTTTTTAACATAATAAAAAATTATTTAATTCCAGTTCTTAAGTATAAAAAGTACAACATTTCAACTATATTTTCTGAAATTTTCATTATTTTTTTTATTTAGCCATTGCGAACTGATATTCGGAGATTTTTTTTGAAAAAAAAAAGTTCAGAACTTGAATTAATTTTTTATATAGAAAAATAGATAAAATATATTGTTTTTCAATGTTTTATACTTATATTACTGCTTAAAAAAATCAAGCGATTATGTATGATACCAAAATTCTAATCGAGTTCGGATTCTAAACTATTTGAGAGATAATTCACGACCCTAAAATTATTCTCAACCCTAAAATTTAGCCAATATGGCTTAATTTCTCTAATTACTTAATCCGAGAAGTTTTGAGAAATTTTAATTTAGATTCGAATATTAAAGCCAATTGCTAATCTATAAGGTTTTAAAAAATCATTATAATTGCTCATCGTTTAGAATTTCAAGGCCTTTACGAACTGGGTAAAACCTGTATTAAGATTAAATGCTTTTACTTATTACTATTACCTTTCTCCGTAAAAGCAAGATTGTTCAGAAATACGGAAGGAGCCTCGCATACGGATTGAGATGGTTTTACAACTTTACAAATTTCTCTTGTTTTTTTTTTTGGTAATTTTTAACGGTTTTGGCTTTGGTATTTGGTTTTGTGTGATATATTTCACAAAATCAATTTTATAACTTAAAATTTATTGCGATCTTAACTCTTAATCATTTATGTTTCATCTGAACTAAAATGATTTTTTGGTAAATAAAAAAAATAATTACATTTTCGAACTTTAATCTACACATTCCTTAAATCTAAAAAAACCTATGACGTATGTTGGGGCAATTTATGTCCATATAAGATTTGAAAAAAAAAACAATTTTTTTTATATTTTTTGGAATTTCTAGAATTATTCTTACGGGATAAGAGAAAATAATATTATATAATAATAATAAGGAATAAGAGCTAATTATATTTATTTGCAACTCGTGCCGTACTACAGAAACTGAGAAACGGTGATGATATACTGAAAAACATATAAACGAAACAAGCAATTATACGTCAAACTTGTATTATAGGGCTGCATTGATATACGATTTTTTTCATATACCTTAAAGTAGCTTGGTCTTCCAATTTTTTTTATCTAGTTCTACAATATTTTTCTCTCTCTAAATTACATTATGTTAAAATCAAGTTTCCTTTAAAAATATGCGAAAAAATGCAATGTAGCCTCAGAGCTTAATGTAGCCCCGCCTCGCCCTAATTTATTTTCCGAAATTCTAAAAGTTCATGCTTAATCTGAAACGGACTATGCCTGATTCTATCAACATCGGAGGCTATTTTTAAAGTGTTAGAATCTAAATTTTATTTAAATTCAACTCAGTTTGACTCCATACTTAAACTGTTTAAATTTCAATTTAGCATACTGAGTATAGAAACTTTCTATTTGTCCCAGGTTTTGCTATAAAATTCCTATAAAATTCTCTTAAGGGCTTCAGTCAAATCTTTAAGTAATTGTAACAATTAAATTCTATGCATTTTACGTATTTTAGCATAATCCAAGCTAAAGTTAAATATTACTATCCGAAGAATATTTTACAGTGCTACATCATGCCTAATTTCTTGGAAAAGAACTGCCATAAGAATTTATAAGGGAAGATGGAACAGTTCATGTATTAAAAACTTTCGAAAATATTAAAATTTGGGAAAATCTTGCGGATAATTTATTATTACTATAGGGGGAAGTGAGGCACCTTTGAATTGGGGTACCTTTGAAATCGGGCTTTTTTCACCTATTTTTAAATGGACCTGGACGTTACTGCATGATATAATTCAACTCGACAAACCAAATGTGAAGCTAAATTGCACTATGATAAACTTCAATTCCTTTTGCAAATAGAGGAAAAAGTCCAATTTCAAAGGCACCCCAATTCAAAGATTCCACCTATCGGAAATATGCTGCAAATTTCCAAATAGACAATACTCAAGAGAAATTAAACTGTATTTAGTTAATTTAAATATAATTCATAAACGTTTGAAAAATGAGTCTCAAAAAATCTGCAGATACTTAAAACTGCACCTTATGCCCATATGATCAATTTCTAGAAAATCCTTTCAGTTGCTTCTGGCAATATTCGTACAAAGATGAATAATTATTTTATTTTTATATCAAATTGATTATTTTACACATATTTTCTGATTGCAAATACCTAAAAAATTAATCACTTAGAACATTAATTAAATAAAATTCCTATTCATTTTGTAACAGATTTTTTTTACTTTAAACTGCCGTATAGGGGAAAGTAGGGCACCTATGAAATTGGGATTTTTCACCTATATTTTTAAATAAAATTGAGCCATAGGGGGAAGTGGGGCACCTTTGAAAGTAGGGCACTTTTGAAATTGGAATTTTTATCCTATTTTTAAATTGAATATAGACATATCATAACGTAATTTACCTACTCAATCTGTTTGAACAGCTAAATTATATCACGATAAGGCTCAATTTTATTTGAAAATAGGTGAAAAATCCCAATTTCAAAGGTACCCCACTTTCAAAGGTGCCCCACTTCCCGCTACATCTTCGTCTTCACCGCTAAAATCTCTTTTGGCAAATTTATGTCATTTCATCTCAGGATTTGCTCTTCAATCTTAGTCCATTTTAAACTGACACAACTATTTTTGGATCAAATATTACAATCGCAGAATAATAATAAATTGCAGTGACAAAATTTCACAGCAAAAAGAGAGGTCATGTGGGCGTCAAAATCTTTCAAAATGCATAAAATGCAGCACTTGTGAATATGTAAGGCGATCAATTTGAAGGTCTTTGAATGTGTCTGTCTATATCATCTCTATAAATACACAACATAGCCATAGGATTATGCAAAAAGCAATTTGTTGAATTTGTAAAAGCATCTGGCAATTGATTCTTAAGTACTTGTCAGCATATTCAAAAGATTTCTCACAAATTCGCGAATGATACAAACGGTTTTTTTCTCCATCATAAAACCAGATCACTTGCCGAAAATTTGGCACACTTTTAACTTTCACCACTTGTGTAAAAAAAAATTGAAAGTGTCTAGAAATAGAATCTTCTTAGCATTCACATGTTCACGGAAAAGGAAAAAGATCATGAATAAAGGAGGAAGCGCAATGCTATTGATGCTAAAGAAAAATCCAATAAATGGATTTATGAGGTCACTGACTCGATGCATTGATGGAATTTAGTTAAAGGGAAGAGCCAGAGATTGAATTACATCTTTTCAATTAAATATGTGTAAAAGAGATATAATGTCAATAATTTATAATTTATATTTCGAAATTTTTATAGTTTGTATTTTTAACTTTTTCTGGTAATTTACAACAGACCATCAACTCTGAGCAAATTGCTGGATGAGTGTCTTGGGAGAGAATCATAAATTATTAAGACAAATATTTGTTTTTAATTTGTGCTTGTAAAAAAAATCGTTAAATATTGAGAAAGAGAGGGTTTGTTAATTGGCGATTCATCTCTCTATTTGCAGATTAATAATAGAACCGAACTTTAATAAATCCATCAACAATGGCAGTGTCTGGATTGATGTGACTAGTGATCCTAAAGTCTATGGAATTCAGCCAATTATCCTCGATATTCATCAGATAGAGGTTCAAGATGTGCGTGTCTTAGAATATACAGAACCCAATACAACTTCTCAACTTGATATTGAGTTCAAAAGCGACAGCAATTCAACCCTTTGGATTTACATTAAGAAGGACTTCCGGAAACATTCCTCCTCGATTCGACTGAAGGTGTTTGTGGAGTTTATCAGTCAACTTTCAGATACCCTTCAGGGCTTTTATAGGGTCAACTACAACACCAGTGGGGAGTCAGAGTGAGTCATTCTTTTATAATCTTGCCTTTCGTTAATTACGTCAACCAGGCTATTTCGCGCTCTACAATGCCTTATTCTCCTGTGAACAGATGGCTAGCAAGCACGCAATTTTCACCAATTGAGGCGAGAAGGGCATTCCCTTGCATGGATAGACCCGATAAGAAGGCAGAATTTGAGATATCCATCGTCAGACCTTATGAGAAGAGCATGATCCTATCCAATATGCCGCACATGTTTTCAAAGTCAGTAGCAAGTGTTTCATATCTTCTTTTATTTCTCATTGACCCTTGACTCATAATTTTTCTTATTAGTCAACACCGTCCTGGCTATGTTCAAGAAGATTTCCATGTGACACCGAAGATGTCCACCTACTTGGTAGCGTTTATAGTGTCAGATCTCGTGCAATCCAACAGTACAACATTGAATCACGATGAAGCACCACGCATAAGGGTCTGGTCTCGACCGGAGATGTCCGATATGACTGGTTATGTCCATAAACTTTCAACGGAAATTCTACCCTTCTTCGAAGACTACTTCAACATCAAGTTCAAGCTGCCGAAAATCGATTTGGTTGCAGTGCCTGATTTTGGTTTCAGCGCCATGGAAAATTGGGGACTCATCTTTTTCAGGTCAGTGTCTTCATCTAAACACAATCGCACGCCCTTCGTCTAGTTCAAGTCCAAGAGCATTCCTATTTATATGCCACAACATATTGTGCCATACGAGACATGCGAGGCACATTCCAAAATACCCTCATAACGCGACACATGAACTATTTTCACAGCAATTATACCCAGGGAGACACTCTAGTTTAAGAGACTTTTTCAACATCATTTAATTTGTCAGCACAATTAAATATATTGGATAATATTTTGAGGAATTCTCGTAGGATGAGAATTAAGAATTTTGCTCAATTCAAGAAGATGCAATAAATTAAGGGTCTCTTTTTCACGCGCTCAAGCTAATTCTATGCCTTTTCCATTTTCTACGATGTGATATGGCTCAATGTGGAAATGGAATAAAAATTTATGAGCTCCTTTACTCCATATTTCCCATTTAAATATTTTTACACTTGCTCTCTGAGACTTCCGTTTATGGTGGAAATTTGTTAGGAACATTATTCCTTTTGCTCATTTTCTTCATTTTATTTTTGGCGCGTGCTTCACTATTAACATTTCTCCATAAATAAAAACTCATTTGCGATCTCAATGTATGCAAGATAACATGGAAAGCTATACTAAAGTCATAAAGTTGGAGCGCAACAGTTCTCTCTTAAAATAAGAGAAATCAACTGGAAAATTGTTAACAATTTATTAAACGCCTTCCTTACTGTTCTTGGTGCAGTACAATTTTCTTTTTTTGCTAAAATACTTGCAATAGTAAAAATAAATTCTATTCACTTTTATGTCTGAGGAGTGGTCATCAATTAACACTAAAAACAGCACTATTTATTACCGCAGACTGTTATTTTAAGTCCCCATCTAAATCACTTGGAAGATCAAAATTGCACCTCTTAAGTGAAGTTTAACGACTAAGAGCATAAATCAGTGAAGTAATGATGCATCTTCGGTGGTATTATGCAATGAATATTATTTTAAACATAGCTAAATGCTCAAAATTGTCAATTTGTTCAATTGTTTTCTTTAAAAACTAACCAACCTCGCATTGTTTCACAGGATGAATAAAGTCGTTTTGCTAAATTAACGCAATGTGAGTATGGCATCGTAACTTTCGAGTTCGACCATTTCGACCATTATTATGCACGATGCCATCCCTTTTTTGTGTTTATTGGTGCATAACTTCAAGAATATTTAAAGTGCATCAACCTCTTTTCGGTATTTTTTGCAAAAGGCGAACTTCATCATTATTACGTTATATACCACAAGAATACTCGAATTGAAGTTTGCTCAAAAACATCCAAATTTCATACTTATTGATATGGTCTAGGTGGTTTTTCTTTAACATACAACAATATTATTTAAAAATAGAATTTTCCAAAGTATTTACCGTAGCCATTCAAATAAAAATTTTTCACTTTCCTATACTTTATGCTGCTTCTGTAAGTACTATTTGAAAACTTTAATAAACATATCACAAGAACAGGAAGATAATGCTTAAACACCGTGGGAAATTTTTAAAAACAAAAACCAAAAATGTCTTTTAACGTTTTCCATTTATTGAAAATGTAATAGTAACAACATGAAATTTAAATTTAGACCGGAATAAAATTCATATTTTATTATCTATTATAATATATTTTAACTAATCCTATAGGAAAATCTAGGCAGAAAAGTCATTTTGCCACAACATAAAGATTAACACTAAAAAATAATAATACCTTTGCATAATGACAAAAAAAATGTTTTTTGTCTGTTATTAATGTTGATATTTTTGTAATTATGTATATTATATTATGATTTATGAAAAACGAATCATTTTTGGCAATGGGCAATCGATTTCGATAGTTTCCGATTTATGAATGACTTAGTGATTTTTAATACGAAACCAATATTTAGCAAGTCAAACCTTTCAACCTTTTAAAAATTTTACATTAGAAAAATAAAAAAAAAATTAAGCAGCGTGTTTAACTGGTTTAACTGGAAAGATATTCTAAACAAAAATTTTATTTTTTAGGTCCCAGACCAAATTTCGAAAGAGAAAATTCCCAGTGCCAAATTCTAGAAAGAGATAAAATCTCGTATGAGCCAATGTCCCACAAAGTTAAAATCCCAAACGACAAAATTTTGAAAAGGCCAAAGTCCGGGAAGACAAAATCCTGAATGAGTCATCATCCCAAAAAGTTAAATTCCTGAACTCCAAAATCTTAAAAGCGCCAGTGTTCTGAAAAGCCAAAACTGAGAAATCCAAAATTCCGAATTAGTCACCAAAAAGCTACAATCCCAAAAAAGCTACAAAAAGCTACAATCCCCCCAAAAGCTACAATCCCGAATGGACCAATGCCCAGAAAAGCCAAAATCTCAAAAGCTAATAAAATTCCGAACGTTAAAATCTAGAAAGTCCAAAAGTTCCGACAAGCCAAAGTCCCGAATTGGTCATCATCCGGAAGAAGACAATCAATGTTCCGAAAAGCCAAAAATCCGAATTGGTCATCATCCCGAAAGGGACAATTTCCCGAAAAGCTAAAATCCCGAATTGGTCACCATCCCGAAGGGGACAATGTCTCGAAAAGCCAAAATCTCGTAAGCTAAATTCCCGAACGCTAAAATCCCGAATTGAAAAAAATCCCTGAAGCCAAAATCTAGAAAGCCCAAATACCGAACGTCAAAATCTTAAAAGTGCTAAAGTTCCGACGAGTCAAGATCCCAAAAGCCAAAATCCCGAATGGGTCACCATTCCGAAAAGCTAAAATCCCAAATGGATCAAAGCCAAGAAGAGCCAAAATCCTGAAAGCCAAATTCCCAGATTAATAAAAAAAATCCCAAAAGTCAAAATCTAAAATGGATCACAATCCCCAAAAAACCAAAATCCCGAATGGGCCAAAGTCTCGAAAAGCCAAAATCCCGAATAAAGAAAAAATCCCAAAAGCCAACCTAATACGCCGATGTCCTGAAAAAACAAAATCCAGAAAATCCGGGATTTTGGGTGGCACCGGTATAATTGACAGGAAAAAACCTTTGCGAGTGAAGTACTCTGGAGGGGTCTCGGTAGCTCAATAGGCAAAGTGTTGGCTTTGTGACGCAGAGGCCCTCGGTTCGATCCTTGATCGAAGCGCGTCCGGTGAATAATTGGAAAACAGTTTTTCACCGTCCTTGAAAGCTACAAACTGAACGCAAAAATATCAAGAAGGGAAGTATGATAAAAGATAAGGGAGCAAAAAAGGATTTGTGATGGAGCAAAAAGAAAAAAAAATGATAAGGAGAGATGAGAGGAACAAACATATGGGAAAAAAAGAAAAACAGATGGAACTCGTATGTAAAGGGACAGATAATCCTAACCGGCTTATGTAGGTGAGATTCTTAACGTGAGCTAGCTCGGAGTGCATGCAAATTCGATTTAGAGCTGAAGTAGGGAGACGCCATTCAGTTATCTTGAATCAAATTCGTGAAATTATACAAATTTTGTATTTAAACCAAAATATCAAGGATTTGGATGAACTGGCACAAAAGTGATATATGGGTGAAATGTAGACCAGAATGTTCTCTATAATTTTCCCATAGAACATGATCTCATCGATTACTCAGAAGCCAAGATAAGCGAGGTTTTTTGTTTCTTAACTCGTTTTTTCATCCAGAGTGCCCCAAGTAGTCATTTGTTGAACTTCAACTATATCAAAAAATTGTTGTATTTTGCGGGACTTTCCATTTAAACCCCTATTTTAAGTGTCTTGGTGGAGTAGAGGCAGTCAAATTGGCATCTGAGTGATTTCAAAGCGTTATTATTGGAAAAATCAATTTTTTCACACTTAAACGGCAAAATCGGAGTGATAGCATAGTCTGAGTGGAAAATGATGTATGGACGAAATGTAGAGACAAACGTGCTCTATAATTATGTCGAAGTAATCATCAAAATCGGTTAAGCGACAGTCGAGATAATTGAGGTTATGTGATATTGAAATTGGTTTTTCGACTGTGGCGCCCCTGGTGTTGGTCCCACGAAGTTCAAATGTTCTAGAAAGTTGTAGTATTTGGTGAGGTCTTTCGTTTAAGCCCTCATTCATCAAAATCGGTCACATAGAACCGGAGATATGATTTTTTGAATTTCGTGAACTTTGACCCCTCATATCTCCGGTTCTATTGAAACCACAGCGCGCATACGCACCATTTTGGAAACGTCCTAGACTGGACTACAACATACTAAAATTTCATTAACTTGCACAATGCCGTTTTTGAGAAAAGTGACTTTGAATTTCGATGAATTTTGGCGCTATCACAGCGCCACCTGTGGTGACTTTTTGAACTTCCATCTGAAAGTGCTCATCGAGACGAAACCAAAAAGGTAAAATTTATGTCGCTATGTTAATTAGAACCGGAGATAGAGGCCGGTCAATATTCAAACTTTGACCCCTTATAGCTCGGGTCAGGGGTTTTAGATCGACTTAAGGTTTTTTTTGTTTGATAGGTATAATCAACGGCTACAACATACTAAAATTTCAGCCCGATGCACAATGGAATTTTTGAGTTATTTAACTTATAAGGTTTAAAAATTTTCTTTTTAATAATAGCGCCCCTAGCGGTGGTTTTATGAACTTGCGATGTTAGAAGGGGAAGTGGCATTTCACGAGAGCTTTCCAGAAAGCCCTCACTTTTTAAATTCTGACAATTAGAACCGGAGTTATGGCCATTTTAAGAAATTTTTTTTGGACCCTTATAGCTCGGGTCAGGGGGGGTCGGGGGACCTTAAGTTTGGTATTGATGGAAAGCTCTAAGGCCCAGCTATAACATACTAAAATTTGAGCCCGCTCGATGCCATAGGGGCGGAGCTATTGAGAAAACAAAAAAAGGGGGGTCTTCAAAATGGCGGAAGGAGGGGTGGGGGGTGGGGGGTCAATGCACCAAGTTGCAATTTTCACCCGATATATAACCTTTGCCGAAAACCGCAAGTCGATATCTTTTTTAGTTTAGGAGCTATTAAGCTCCAAAGAGCGGCCGGCCGGCCGGCCGGCCGGCCGGCCGGGAACGTAAAATAGCCACATATATATTCGTGATCAGGAAGTGGCGAAACACATTTTGGCCAAGTTTGAGGTCGATCGGACGACATGAAATTTTGTTAGGATTATAGTAGGTGAGATTGTTAAGAATCTCACCTAATAAGAGTGAGCGAAATGGCTATATGGACCTGATTGAGTCTGACAGCCAAAACACAAAAAGAAGAGAGAGAGAAGTACTCTGGTCAGTAAATATTCCAATTTGGTCAATATAAAACGTAAATTGGTCAAAAATGGCATTAAATCAAATCTAAGATGTCAAGATTGTTCATATTTTGTTAATTTTCTCTTTGCACAACCTTGAAAAAATTATTCATTATTATTTTAGTGAACTGAAGGTTCATTGTTTTGTTTTTAAAAATTGGTATTTACTGACCGTTTTTTACCAATCTACTGCTCAATAGGGGAAAGTACTCTCCCTTCGAACGTTCATGCCATCGAATAATGTGAATTTTCTTTTAGTTTTCCTAAGAGACTTAAACATTTCTATTAAATATTAGTTGGCTTATCATCAATTGTTGATAATCCCGTAATAATTTAGTGTAAATCTCTTACACTGGTAAAAATAAAAGGGTCAAATTGACCCTTTTCAAAAGGATGGATCGTATTTGACCCTTTGAAAGGTTCACTTTTGTATCTCTTGAAATTTAGTATGCACATTTATCACGAATAATCATGTTTTATTGTAAACTTATTATTGATATCATATTTCTCTCATCTGAGCGAACACCAAAGTTCACTTTTTCATTGTTTTTTTATTCGTTTATTCCGGAATTAAATAGATGTCAAAACCGTGACCCTTTCGAAGGGTACCTGGTGACCCTTTCAAAGAGTCAAATATGATCCATCCTTTGGAAAAGAGTCAATTTGACCCTTTTATTTTTACCAGTAACAAAAGAAATTCACATTATTCGAAGGTGTTGCCAACTGACAGAATTTAAATTCAAATGATTATTGTAAGCCCTTCTGGCAAATCTTTAGTTCAGTTTAATGGCGTGCAGACTTAGTGAAAAACGTGTTCTATATTGCTCTCTAAAATTTATTGATTAAAAGTGATCTATAGGTGAGAGAATAACTTCTAGATTTGAGATTTGTTTCTGAGATTTAATGTAAATTTACAGATCTATGAAATTCGATTGAACTGATCAGGAAAACTAGAAGAGATAAGGAAAGGAGAAGATTCTCAGAAAGTAAGGTTAGCTAAAAGAAAAAAATGTCACGCCATTAACAATTCAATTATTTAATTTTCAGATTCCTATCATTATCGCACGTTCTATTGTTCTACATTATCTATTGTTCTATCGTTCTGTTCCATCTACAATATTAATAAAGTTTGTTTGAAAGAAATGATGACTGATTTGGAACATAGTGGTCCTTCGCATCGGGATGATTCCCAACCTATGGAGATGCAGAATGGTGTCCGGAAGAGTTCACGTGCCAATAAAGGCATTCCTCCGGCACGTCTTGGGTTTGAAAGCACGGCTCAGACTTTGGAAGAGACGCTAATACAAACTCAGATTGAGCGTACTCAGATGCAGATTACCCTGTTGGAACTCAAGGAAAAACAAACCAAGATGTTGCTTGAGAAGTCCCAAGGCTCTTCAGATTCTCAGCAGCAGTTTGGGAGGCAAGATGGTGCCTCACATAATCATCCCAATAATGCTCAAAGGGAGGTTATGGACAAGTTTGACCAAGAGCCCAACGAGATTCCAGATGCTGAATCAATAGCAACAGAGTACACGAGGTTTGTGGAGCAAGTCGGGGGCGTGAAGATTGTGAAGAAAACCCAAAAGATCCGTCGAGATAATCGTCAGGATAGTGACTCCGGCAGCTCGTCCGGAAAGAGCACATGCAGCCGACTATCGGTGCATGACGTCATTAGAGAGCAAGTAAGCACGATGGATAAGTTTCTTTCTCGTCAAACGCTTGGAAATGATCTATACCACTTTGACGGAAAGTTCGAGGAGTGGCCCATGTTTATTGCCTGGTACAAGAACACCACAAAAACATGCCACTTCTCAGATGAAGAGAACTTGCAGCGCCTGCGAAAATGTCTGAAGGGAGCAGCCAGAGAGTGTGTTCAAATTCTCCTGTTCTCTCCCGAGAATGTCGTGAAGATTATCAACACTCTGGAAAGGCGCTTTGGTCGTCCTGACTTCTTGGTGAAGTCTTTGATCGCCAAGGCAAAGGAGATTCCTGCTGTGAAAGAAGAGAAACCGGAGACGATAATCAACATGGCTAATTCAGTGATGAATCTTGTGGCCTCACTCAAAATGTTCCAGAGATGGAATTATATTGATAATCCCCAACTCCTGGAGGAATTCCTGATGAAGTTGCCACTCTCTATGCGTGTGCAGTGGTCTGAGTACAGCTTGTCAAAGATTCACTGCACCTTGGAAACTTTCTCAGATTGGATGGAGATTCGCGCATTAGCAGCTGGCGAGAGAGTGCATTTTCCTGGTTACAGGGGGAGCGATGACAGGGGAAATGAGAGAGACAAGAAGGCCGACAAGAAGCCCGAGAAAAAAGCGAGGTTAGTGGCAGCCACAAAAGAGACTGACACCGAAGAGGCGCCAAAAACTGAGCACACTGAGCCAAAATGCACTTTCTGTGGCGAGGGCCGCCATTTTATAGCAGATTGTGCAAACTTCAAGGCGCTCTCTACTGATGACAGATGGGGTGCGGTTTCAGAGAGGAGGTTATGTTTTATTTGTCTCAAATCAAAACATATGGCCCCAAATAGCCACAAAAAGACGAGATGTACGATGAACAATTGTGGGAGTAGGCATCACAACCTTCTCCACAAGGACAGGTCCCCAGAAAATCCTACAGTTCCACAGAAACCAGATGAAAGTCCCGCGAACAGTGACGTTCGAAATGAGAATATGACGGGCACTGTAGCTCATGCTACGACTTCCAGTGGACGAATTCTGATGAAGATTCTGCCCGTGATCGTGTCTGGTCCTGCAGGGATGGTAAAAACATCTGCGTTTCTTGATGAAGGATCCACGATCACTATGATCCGAGCGAGTCTGGCTGATAAATTGGGACTTGAGGGACCTGTGAAGCCTCTCAGCTGGAGAGGCACTACACCAGATATAAAAACTGACAATGATTCTCGCATGGTTGATCTTAAGATCAAGGGAAGCTTCCCACGAGCCAAGGAGTACACCATGCACCATGTGAGAACAGTGAAAGACCTGACACTTCCTTGCCAATCTGTAGATGTCCAGAAATTGAGTGTTGATTGGAAATACCTCGCCGATGTTGATATTGAGCCCCAATGTGAAGCTGATCCTGAGATATTGATTGGGCTCGATAATACCCCTTTGATAGTTTCACGCGAGGTAATCCATGGACCTTGGAGAGCACCCTACCTTGTACGAACTTGGCTTGGATGGGTTATTCTGGGCACAGTGTCAGCTCAAGACAACAGAGAAATCGAGATGAATTGTGCCATGGTAGAAACGATTGATGAGTTGCACAATTTGGTGAGAGATTCCTTTTCCACGGAATCTTTTGGAACTATCCCACACCAGGAGCCCGTGCATTCTCGAGATGACAAAAAGGCGCTTCAGATTATGGAAAATACTACCCACCAGACCCCAGACGGACGTTATGAAGTTGGGTTGTTGTGGAAAGGTGGAGTTTGTCCTAAAGTTCCGGAATCACGAGAAGCAGCTCTGAAAAGGCTCCGTTCTACAGAACGACGACTTGATCGCGATTCCGAGTTAGCTGCCTCGTATTGCGAGAAGATGATGGATCACATCCGGAAGGGATATCTAGTGAAATTGAGTGATAGTGATCGTGAAGTGCCGCCGGAGAAGACGTGGTATTTGCCACACTTTGCTGTGACTCATCCCGCCAAGAAGAAAATTCGCGTAGTGTTCGATTGTGCCGCGGTATCAAGGGGAGTGTCGATGAACTCTTTGCTGTACAAGGGGCCAGACCTCTTGCAATCTCTCCCAGCAGTCCTGGCAAATTTTCGCAGAGGAAAATTTGGTTTTACCGGCGACATAAGAGAAATGTTTCATAGAGTGAAAGTGCGCGAAGAGGATCAAAATTATCAAAGAGTGCTTTGGCGTGGAATGAATCGTTCAGATCCTCCGGAAGAATATAAACTATCAGTGATGACTTTCGGTGCTACGTGTTCGCCTACTTTGGCTGGGCATGTGAAAGATAAAAACGCCCAAAGGTTCGCCAACACGTATCCCGATACAGTGAAAGAAATTGAAAAGTACATGTACTGTGATGATTACATCAGTTGTGCAAATTCGATTGATGAAGCTAGTGCAAGAATAAGTGAAGTAATTGAGATACACAAAGATGCGGGATTTGATGTTGTAAACTGGTCCGCAAGTGATTCCAGAATTTTGTGTAATCTCAATGAAAGTGAAAAAGTCAAGAACTTTAGTGATTCGAGTGACCTTGATCGAGTTCTAGGATTGTGGTGGGATTCAGAGCAGGATGTTTTCACATTTCGTCTGAATTTCCACAAAGTATCTGCTGAAGTGTTGAGTGGACAGAAGATTCCCACCAAGAGGGAGGTTCTCCGCCTTGTGATGTCCATTTTCGATCCTCTTGGATTTGTGGGCACGCTCACCGTCAAGGGGAAAATAATACTCCAAATGATCTGGCGCCAAGAAATTGGATGGGATGATGAAATCAAGGATGAGGCGTTGGAATACTGGCAAAAGTTCCTGAAAGAATTGAGGCTCATCAGTTCTGTGAGTATTCCACGATCTTATTCCAATAACTTGTGCTGTGCTGTTTCTGTCCAACTCCACGTGTTTGGGGATGCAAGTTCCTCTGCATTCGCTGCTGTTGCGTATCTTCGGATCGAAGATGCAGGGGGAGTGGTGATCTCTTTTGTGAGCTCACGCACACGAGTTGCTCCTTTAAAGGCTGTCACGATTCCACGACTTGAGCTCCAGGCAGCCGTTTTGAATAGCAGACTGAGCCACACACTGATTTCTGCTCTAGATGTTAAGATTGACCGAATCGTTCACTGGACAGACTCCATGACGGTATTGTGCTGGCTCCGAAACGGATCTAGGAGATTTAAACAGTTCGTTTCTCATCGGGTGGGTGAGATTGAGCAGCTGACTGACATTAGTTCTTGGAAATGGGTCTCTACCAAGGACAATGTAGCCGATCTTGCGACAAGGATGACACCCGGAGATTACACTCCAGAATCCAGATGGTTCCGTGGCCCAGATTTTTTGAGACTCTCTGAGGAGAATTGGCCACGCGAGAAAGAGCCTTCCGAACCTATTGACATGACTGAGAGTGTGGTTGAGCTCGTGAATGTAAATTACGAGCATGATGTCGATCCCCTGGTTCCAGATGCGAGACGATTTTCCTCCTGGACACGCCTCTTGCGTACCACAGCTCGTGTGAGGAAAATCTTCAAGATTTGGTATGAGTTCACCTCGAAAGCGCGATCAAAGGGTGACCTAACCAAATCCGAACTGACCGTAACAGATCTGAAAGGAGCTGAGAAATGTCTTTGGCGGGAAATGCAAGCGAAGTACTTGCCAGAAATTTCTCGTTTGCAAAAGGGTCAAGCAATCGATAAAACGAGTTCCCTCTACAAGCTTTCTCCTTTTGTGGATAACGAGGGAATTCTGAGGATGAGGAGCCGACTGGAAAACTGTCCCGAAGCTGTCGAGAAGTTCCCAGTCATTCTTGACCCAAAGCACCCCGCTACCAAGCTGATGATTTTAGATGCCCATGAGAGGAATATGCACTACGGACGAGAGCAAATTGTTAACAATTTGCGAGAAAGATTCTGGATTCCGGGTATCCGTATGGCAGTCAAGGCATCTTGGAAAGATTGTCAACGATGCAACAATTCGATGGTTCAACCTGCTCCACCAGAGATGGCTCCCCTGCCTCTTGCTCGTGTTGAAGGAAACTTGTTTCCATTTACACGCACTGGGGTCGATTTCTTTGGCCCAATCATGGTAACCAAGGGAAGAAGGCAGGAGAAACGTTGGGGTGTACTGTTTACGTGTATGGCCACACGAGCTGTTCATTTGGAAATTGCGCATAGCTTGAACACAGATAGCGCAATTATGGCCATACGCAGATTCATTGCCCGAAGGGGTCCTGTACGAGAATTGTTTTCGGACAATGGTACCAATTTTCATGGGGCTGATAATGAAATGAGGGACGCAGTACTGAAGATGGACCATCAGAAGATCAGTGACACGTTGGCTCCGAAATTCATTGAGTGGAATTTTAACCCACCTGCTGCCCCTCATATGGGAGGAAGCTGGGAAAGGCTTGTGAGATCCGTAAAGACTGCAATGAAAGCTACACTCGCCTTTCACGCACCGAACGATGAAGTTTTGCTAACGATATTTGCCGAAGTTGAGTTTATTATCAATAACAGACCGTTGACACATGTATCACTCGACCCCAGTGACCTGACTGCCCTGACACCGAACCACTTCCTGATTGGAAGAACTTCTGAGCAAAGACCTGGAGAATTTGATGATGATGATCTCGATCTGCGCAAAGCTTGGCGAAAGTCACAACGCCTTGCAGACTGTTTTTGGCGTCGATGGATCAAAGAGTACCTGCCAGAGCTTGCGCGACGCTCAAAGTGGTTTGATCAAGTGTCCCCGCTAGAGAAGAATTCTGTTGTGCTCATAGCGGATAGAAATCTTCCCCGCAACGATTGGCCTTTGGGAATCGTCGAAGAAGTTTTCCCAGGACCCGATGGGAAGATACGAATGGCAACTGTGAAGACATCCAAGGGAATTTATAAGCGACCAGTTGGCAAGATATGCGTTTTGAACGTCGGAGCGACCGCACTGAGGGGGAGGATGTTGCCAACTGACAGAATTTAAATTCAAATGATTATTGTAAGCCCTTCTGGCAAATCTTTAGTTCAGTTTAATGGCGTGCAGACTTAGTGAAAAACGTGTTCTATATTGCTCTCTAAAATTTATTGATTAAAAGTGATCTATAGGTGAGAGAATAACTTCTAGATTTGAGATTTGTTTCTGAGATTTAATGTAAATTTACAGATCTATGAAATTCGATTGAACTGATCAGGAAAACTAGAAGAGATAAGGAAAGGAGAAGATTCTCAGAAAGTAAGGTTAGCTAAAAGAAAAAAATGTCACGCCATTAACAATTCAATTATTTAATTTTCAGATTCCTATCATTATCGCACGTTCTATTGTTCTACATTATCTATTGTTCTATCGTTCTGTTCCATCTACAATATTAATAAAGTTTGTTTGAAAGAAATGATGACTGATTTGGAACAGAAGGCATGAACGTTCGAAGGGAAAGCACTTTCCCCTATACTGCAGCCACTGCAGGCCAGAAAATTTTAAATCAATAGTAAGGATAATGAGGCTTCAGGAAATTAAGCTGAGCTTAATAACTTCCTAATCAACTTATAACCCTATTGACCTTATATCCCTGTTCCCTGAAAATTCTAAGTCACAAATTTCTTATCCCTTGTCCTCGAGATATGTTTATTGAATTTATAACAAACAATCATCATTTGTTTCATAATTTTCCCCAAAACTTTACACAGATATATATATATAGGGATTATAAAACCCAGGGCAATACATATTTCCTTCTTAGCAAGGTTCGAGCAATAATTCTCATTCATGTGTTTCACAATAAGAAATTACGAGAGAAATAACACATTATTAGTCACTTGAAACTATGAATACGGAGTGTGGATGGACCACCTTCTTCAGCCATGCGAAAATTACAAAGTTTAAGTGCTCCGACAAAAATATACAGCGAATCGACGCAATTAACATATTTCTCTTGTTCGCCTTTGATCTTTCGCAGGGAATCTGCAATGCTTGTGCCTGAAGACAAAGAGCGCCGCTCGTCAGCTGAGCATACAGAGCATGTGGCTAGGATCTTGGCACATGAATTGGCTCATCAGTGGTTTGGAAATTTAGTCACTCCTAAATGGTGGTCTGATCTGTGGCTGAAAGAGGGATTTGCTAACTATATGAGCTACCTTGCGCTGGACAGTGTTGAGCCCTCATGGCGATCTCGAGACAATTTTGCCGTGAATGAACTCCAACATGCAATGGACAAGGATGCAGACACAACTTCTCACCCTATTTCCTTCGAAGTGTCCACTCCATCGGATATCCGGAGGATTTTTGATCCCATTTCCTACTCGAAGGGAGCAGCACTCATCCGGATGATGAATAGCTTCTTGGGTGAGGAGGCTTTTGTTTATGCTGTGAGATCATACTTGAAGAAATTTGAGTACAAAAATGCAGTACAAAATGATTTATGGAAAACAATGTCGGATATCGGTCATATGCACAATGTTCTGCCACCGCATTTACAAGTGAAAGACATCATGGACACCTGGACACTTCAAGCCGGCTACCCTATACTGAATGTAACGCGCCGTAATAACACAATTGTCATTACACAGCAACGCTATATGCTGCCTAAAGCCAAAGCTGAAGATAAATCTCGATGGTATATTCCCATCTCGTATATCACCCAGTCCAAACCGGCGATCAACGAGACTCCAACTTACTGGATGACAGACCGTGATGACCAAATTGTGATTCCAGAAATCCATCCAGAAGAGTGGGTGTGCCTCAATGTCAATCGCACTGGATACTATCGCGTGCAGTACGACTACGTCACCCTCTCCCTGCTCAGTCGAAACTACCAAGATCTGCCAGAGATTAATAAAGCTCAATTAATCGATGACGCTCTAAATCTGGCTCGAGCCGAGTACGTCACCTACGACATTGCTCTCACATTCCTTCTCCGGATGAGTCAACACTTTACGGACGTCCTGCCCTGGGCAGCGGCTACTCGTGGTCTCGAGTACATCACAGACATGCTAATCAGAGAACCTGCCTTCAACTTATTCAGAGTAAGCTATACATAAAATATTCAGACATGCCTTCCTACCTAAAAAAACCTTCACTCTGTGATGCTAGTGTTTCGGGTTTGAATTTATTTGCCAGAATTTTTTTGCATTAAAGGTGTTTGGATCGAATCTTCACTTAATTTCTTATACGGGCTTCAGACCTAAGGCTTAGCCATCTAGCTTAACTCCTCTAATTCCTTATCAGGCGCGACATTTTAGGAAATTGTTGTTCAAAATTGGATATTAAGGGCAAATGATCCATTAGATTTCGAAAAATCAATAAAATTGCTTGTTATTTAGATTTTTGAGACCTTCGGGAACTGGGCTAAACTTTCAGTCTGAAGCCGGCATTATACGGGCTGCAGACCTAAGGATTAGCTATATAGCTCAGCTACTCTAATTTTTTATCAATTACGATTTTTCGGAAAAAATTAACTTAGGATTGGATTAATAAGGACAAAAGACCTATTAGGCTCTCAAAAACCAATAAAATTGCACGCAATTTAAGATTTTGAGACATTCGGGAACTGGGTTAAACCTCTAGTCTGCAGCCGGCCTTATACGAGCTTCAGACCTAAGGCTTAGTCATCTGGTTTAAATCCTCTAATTCCTTATCAGGCACGATTTTTTAGGAACTTTTTGTTTAGGATTGGATATTAATGGCAAATGTTCCATTAGATTTTAAAAAATCAATAAAATTGCTTGTTCTTTAGATTTTTGGGACTTTCGGGAACTGGGCTAAACGTCAAGTCTAAAGCCGGAACTAGGGTATAGGGCAACCAATCTTGGTTTGCGGAATCTTTGTCTTTCCCATTTTGTTTTTCCCAGTTTGTCTTTGAAATCTTTGTCTTCGGTAATTTTTGTTTTTTTGCAAACTTTGTCTCTGGAAATCCTGTCCTTCATATATTTTAAATAAGTATATTTTATTAAATAAAATAATAATAAAATAAATAATAATAATAATGGTGTTTTTTGAAGTTTTTAGTTTCGTCCTTCAGGGCAAAGGGAAATTTTCTCTGTTTTGGGAAATTTTTAGTTTCATCCTTTGGACATACTTGTGCAAAATGTGTTACAGACAAAATTTATGAAAATTGTGCAAAATGTATGAAAGACAAGATTTCCAGAGACGAAGTTTCCAAAAAACAAAAATTACCGAAGACAAAGATTCCAAAGACAAACTGAGAAAAACAAAAGTGTAAAAAACAAAATGGAAAACGAAGATTCCCGATCCCCCCAATCTTATCCCTTATAAGAAATCTCGATTGCGAGAAAGCCTAATGAAATAAAAATGTCTTTAACGCTATTTCAGGCCACCATGCTACACTGTGTGCTTCCTGCCTACAATAGCCTAGGCTTTGATGAACAGGAAAATGAGACTCATGTTCAGCTCCTCCACCGTGCTAGAATCGTGAAACTCGCATGTACTTTTGGCCACGATAGGTGCACCAACCGTGCCCAGTACCTCTTCCGCGAGTGGATTAGAGTTCCTAAAGTTAACAAGTAAGTAGAACATTTTCCATTTTCTGATATCTTTTCTCTGAGAAAAGGGGAAAACATTGAGAGCTTTATCTTCCAAAAAAATTCTAATGTGTGTATGTGATTTTATGTAATAATAACTTACTTAAGATAACTAGGGGCAACTGGGGCAGTGGTAAACATGGGGTAGTTGTAAACACTGAGATTTTTTTAATTATAAATATATTAGACTTTAGAGAACGGGATATTATATGAATTCATAGAATATTACTATAGAAATCCTATTCCACTGAAGAAATTGTAGACAGAAGACTAAGTAAAGTAGACATAAAAATGAAGTATTTACAGGTTCCGCACCTATTACTGACCCAGTGTCTCTCTATGTTCTACTTTTCAATTCTATTGTGGTCCATTTAAAATATACTGCACAAATCCGAGATATTAAGATTTTCCCTAAGAAATGATCTAAAGGATCTAAATGTATGCATGTATAAAACTGCCCCCTAGCCAATGATACAAAATATTTTTTTTATAAAATAATTTAAAACACACAGCTTTATTTATAAAAAAAAATAATGCAAAAATGTAAGGGAAGAGCACCAGCGATTGGCAGTGTTCCTCGGATCGTCAAGTTATTATCATATTATTGCACCAATTAAAATGAACTTAAAAATTATTGGCTACTTTTTACTATTTAATTCTCACAAGAATACAGTGTATTAGGGTAGATTTAATTTATAAAACCAATTTTCCATGAGACGCCTGATTAAATTCGCAACGATCCGAGGTACAGAGTACACAAAATTTTAAAGTTCAAACGCACAAATATAGTTAAATGGATCACTAATATACCGATTAGCATAGACAAAAATACCAAATAGTATTTTGAGGCTTATATTTTCAACTATAAAAATCGAACATGTCTCTTAACATTCCGATCCGGTGTACTTTTCCCTTATTATGTTTCACAAATAGGTGTTCGATTTTTTTTTAATTTATAAATTAACCTATTTATTATTTAGAAATATAAACTGGAAAAGGAGTTTTTGATAAATAAAAAATAAATAAATAAAATGCATTTTTCATTATATAAAACCTTACTAAAGCATTGTGCTACGTTTTTTTAATTATGAATTTCTGTGTTTATTTATACTTTGTTTGTATCTCCGTGATCCCATTAGGGAAAAACGGTTTAAAATGTTGAAAATGAATAATGGAATTAATGAATTTTGTTAGCACTAAAATATTGAACAGTAAAAAATCAAGTTTTGGTACTCAATTTATGAATTTAAAACAGTGAAATCAAGAAAGAAGGAAAAATGAAGATTTTTCAATTTTTCCTGCTATCATCTTAGTTGTTAATTATATTATATTCGAACTATTTTAAAAATTATTTTACTAAATTTGAACACTTTTTTTATAGGAACAGGTCAAATAGAGAAAAACGCTATCCTACTTGTTTTGTTTAGTTATGTTAAATTAATTAACCCTGTCGGTCGAAGAGGTTCCATTAACCCTAGCTTAAAAAAATACTCCCTCCGTCCCAAAAAAAGTCGTACGTTTGAGAAAAATTCTTGTTCCAAAAAAAGTCGTACGTTTGGAAGAATATCGCTAGGAAGAGACGGTGTAAAGTAGAAATGCTGTGTATTGGAAATATCTTATGTACATACTATCCTCCATCTTCAATGAGTAATATGGAGGTCGACCTACGATTGTAAGATAAGAAAACAATGTCTTAAAAACATCTTTCTTTTGAATTTTTTTTAGTAAGATTTAAGTACCAAAAGGTTGGAGATAGAAACTTGGCACCTTCGGCGGCGCCCCCGTAAGTCGACCTTAAGATCATTACCCTACCCCTAATTTACCCCCACCCCTCCCTGCCCTCCAAAAACCATATTGTTTTTTTGGGATTGCTCAAAAACACATAGTGCGATTTTTTTCTGAGGAAGAGGAGGGGCGGGGGGAAACTGGGAACATATTGAAAATCTAAAAGTTGACCTACGGGGCGTGGGGGTCGTCCAAAGACATCAAATCTTTATCTCCAACCATTCAGCATCTATATCACAGAACGTAGAAAAAAGAGCAAGATTGGTTTTATTGCCATTTTTGTAAATTTAGACCCATTGTTATGGCATAACGAAAAGAACTATAAATCCCTTCTTTGGTACACTAAATTTTTAAATGAAATTCTAGTTAAAAATGTTAATTGCAGTAGAATTTTCAAAAGTTACATATCGACCGGAGCTCTTCGAAAAAAAGCGAAAAAAATAAATCTTTAAGACACCAGTTCCTTATCTTACCGTGGTAGGTGGACCTCAATATTACTACTGAAAATGGAGAATAGTTCATACGTAAGATATTTACTATTAACAAAAACATTCCGTAAAATAATTCCTTAATCCCTAATTTTTCCCCAAACGTACGACTTTTTTTGGGACGGAGGGAGTACATAATTTAGGAAAGCTGAAAAGCTTTCCTAAAGTACAAGAACAAAATACAAAAAACATAATTCCAAATTCTTTTTCTCTTCATAATTTTATTAAATAAATATTGATTTAATAAAGACGCCAATGTGTCTAGTAATCTTAATGGTTGCATATTGCCCTATTGCAAAAGAAAGCGGAATAGGAATAACAAGCGAAAAATTCCTTGGAATTTTCCACTGTTTTTCCTTAAAAAATTCCATAGGAATTTTCCATAATAGGTTCCAAGGAATATTTAATGGATTTATGCTGGATTTTTTCTATAGAAAACATCCATGGAAATGCTCATGGAATTTATGTGGATTTTTCCACCAAAATAAAATGGAGAAAAAATGAAGCTGTCACATGCACCTCATGATTTTACTTCCTAATTTTATAGAAACGGCAAAGATTACGAGGATTATAATATGTTTTTATAAACCAGCAATAACGAATTGACACTTTGAGCAATAAAAAAATATTTTATTAAAAAAAAAATTTTTTCCTAAAATATATATTAATTAACAAAAAAACACCATTATTTTAGGTTGGCGACCTATTTAATGTAATCACTTCACTATTATCCACACGAAACGCAGTATCGCATAATTAATTATATTATAATTGCCACATGAATCACTAGAAATGTTTGCGGAAGGTTTGGAAACAAATTCTAAAAGTTGTCGCAACACCATTTTATTTGTTTGACATTTCAGAAAACAGTGGAAAAATCCATATAAAACACTATGGAAAGATAGTGGAAATTTCCATATGTTTTTTCCAGCTTATCCCGCGGACGTTTCACGTGTGAGTTTCCATATAAATCTTCCGCGGAATACCGCGGAATTTAACGCTGGAATTCCAGCATGTCGCACTAGTAAATTCCATGGAGCACTATGATTTCCATGGAATTTCCGGCTTTAAATTCCATAGGAAAACTTAGTGGAATTTTAGCGTCAAATTCCAGCGAATTTAGCCATTTGGACGCAAGTTTTCCATTGGAATTTTTGCGGAATTTTGCTATGGGGTGGTTTCACGCAACTGCAATGCAACCACGATGCAATTATACAATGCAATTAGTTTCAAACAAGAAAATCATTTTGTTGTCATTTCTTTTTCAGTATTAAACCCAACCTTAAGAGTACTGTCTACTGCGTGGCTCTCCGCGAAGGAGGAGTTGCAGAGTGGAAATTTGCTTACAAACAGTATCTAGAGACAACAAGTGCGTCAGAGAAGGAAGTTCTGCTGAATGCTCTTGGTTGCACAAGGGATCCCTCACTATTGTCCAAGTACGTGAGAAATGATCCATTAATAGCACAATGGTTTATCATTGGAGATGAATGATGCTGACATGTTTCAATTTACTCTGTCCATTTCAGATATCTCAATATGACGCTCTACCCTGAATATGGAATTCGTAAACAAGACGGAGCACGTGCCTTCTCGGCTGTCGCGAGCAATAGTGTTGGATTTGAGATTGCCTTTGACTTCCTGCAATCCAATATTGAACAAATATCGAAATAGTGAGTATTAATAATAAACTTTGTGATCAAACATGGTCTTGACCGTCTTTCTCTTATACAGTTTTGGTGATGGATTCTCCGTGATTTCCAAGATGGTCAATGCTGCCACCACCTACATGAATAAGGACCATCATTTGGCGCAATTTGAACGTTTCATTGCCAAGGCCAGGAAGCTGAACTTGAAATCAATTGAGAGCAGTGTTAAATTGTCAATAGAGCAAGTTAAAAATAACATCTACTGGAGATCACGTTCGTACTATCAACTGCAATCGTACCTGGAGAAATTAGCTTCAGATTTCCACTTGAACTACTAATTCAGCAGAAATGATGATGCATTTCATTGAAGAAAAAGTCTTACTGTCTCTAGTATAGCTGTAATTGTAAGATGTAAAGTAACGAACAATTTGTAATAATTGTATATTTATTTTTCTATCAAAGAGACAAAACCATTTGGCAAGACAAAATGGTTTATTCTGCCACCAAATTATTTTTCTAACTCACTTATATTTTTTTTTAAATATAATTTTCGCGATAATAAGTCAATCATAAAAAAAATTATGTATAAATCTATGTCATTGTGATTTTTCCTCAATTATGTGTATTTCACTATTTAGTGATAAGACGAAAGTATAAAATTAGAAAGAAAAAGTGCTAAATAGTCATTTGAATGCGTAAATGTGAAATCTTCTGATAAGACGGAGAAAGATGAAAATCAATATAAAATTAGTCATTGCCTATAAAGAACTAAAAGGCTAACTATAACTTCTATGTAGACTTGAATTTAAAATGAACGATAGATTGCTATAAAAAAATATAAAGAGAAAGTCAATGATACGCTAAGTGATAAAATTTCTATAACTACTTAGGTTTTAATTAAGTCATAACGCTTATAGAATATACAAATTGTATTTCACTATATAATAAATTATAAAGAATAAATTTTCTGTAGAATTTTTTTTTTGTTTTAATTGGTCATTACATATCTTTATGAAATATTTAGTCACACAACGGTAATAACTGTTGATTTCTCCCTGTGCACACTAAAAAATTAAAACAATTGCTAGCAATAACGTTAATTGTAATCCGATTTTTAGTAATACACCGGGTCTCTTTGAAAAAAAAACGCAAACGAAGGCAACTTTAATACATCTGTTCCTCGACTTACAATCGTGACAGGATTCCAAATATTATCCTTTAACATGGAGGATATTTTAATAATAATAATAATAATAATGCTAGCACAACATTCCATCAGTCCCATGCCCGTGGAATCTAGTGCAGTGACGCTCACTGGATGCAATCCGAATACCTTTAACGCCAGAAAAAATCTTGGTGACCTAAAGGGGATTCGAACCCGGGACACTTGCATCATAGAACGATAGCTCTACCACTTGACCCATTGATATTTTTTACATAAGATATTTACCAATAACAAAAACATTCCCAACGAAGCCGTTCCTTAATCCCTAATTTTTCCCCAAACGCACGACTTTTTACAGAACAGAAGGAGTACATCATCCTGATTTTGCCAACGTAGTGAATCGTTCACTTTCCTGGTGGATCATTTACAACAGTTAAAAAATCCCTACCCAGATTGAAGCAAGCGACTGACCAGAATCACCCAAAATTGGCCAATAGAAGGATTTTAAGTTCCATCAACACAATGTCAGGCCGCACACATCTTTAACGACGCGTCAAAAGCTCCGAGAGCTTCGATAGGAGGTTCTATCGCGCACCCACCGAAAACAACCTTTTTTAGCATTTTCAAAATTTTCTTGATAAGGTAAAACTGTTCCTAAGAGAAGCTTCTTAAAATGAACAATTCGAGTTTTTTACCAAAAGAGATGAGAACTTCAATTGTGGAATTATGAAATTCCCTTCAAAATAAACAAAAATTATTAAACAAAACGGTGAAAATTAGATCTCAAACGGATAATTCTACCAATTTTAATTTCATCTCCAAAATAAAGCTTAAAAGAACTCAGAACTTTTTACTTGACTCAATAATTAAGTCCCATTGAGTTCTCTGATTTATGGCTAAAGTTTTGACTTAAATATTTTATGAAATTAAGTATTAATAATTCTGTTCTTATAAATGATCCTTTTGAAAGGTTTGGGCCAAGGTGTTGGGTTTGGTCATATTTCCACCATACTTCCAATAAGAAAAAGTTTTAAAAAAAAGTTTCTAAAGATCTCAAAATTTAACTACATTCATTATAATACCAAAAACCAACATTTTGAAAAAAAAATTACTTAATTAGCCCATTCCGACAAAACTATGCGTACAACATGTGCAGATTTTGGTCGCAGTTTTATTTCAAGTCAACGTTGCCATAGAAATAACTGAAGAATTTATTTCATCGATTCTCAATTTGTATAAATTCTTACTCAAAACAATGGTAAGAAAAGGAAAAAAGACTTTGTTGGAGAAATGGGAGATTCCCATAAACCACCTGGATTTCGATTACGTTAAACAGTGCACAGATTCTAAAGAATTAGAGAGGATTTGTCTGATCTTGCGATCTGGTGAGGAAGGATACTACCCAGATTTGACTAAATGCACAGAAGACCGTTTGAAGTGTCTAAAACCGAATAGCAAAATCTTCCGTACCGATACTCTCGTGCTGAGACAAGGACAATTGGATCAAGAAACCTCTCGAGAAATTCGTCAAAATCTCGCTGAATTTACTCAAAGTGCTAAACAGAAGGAAAATGACCTTAAGAAGTCCAGGAACAGCTTAGACATTGACTATCCTCCCGTAAGGCAACCTAGAGAAACTTCCAATGCAGGAAATTCCAGGAAGAAATCTGAAGACCGCATTAAATCCTTTGAGTATCAAAAGTGGGACAAATACGATGCAGATGCCGAAGTTCTTAAATTGGACCTTCAGGAAGAGATCCAGAAGGAACAGATTGAGAGGGAGCAATCTCAAAAGAAGAAGGTCATTATTGAGGAAATTGTAAGTCCGATTTGGGGGAAATTAACCAAGATGGAGAGAGAAGAACTTGCTCTAAAACACAAAATCAAAGGGAATGAATACTTTAAGACAAATGACTTCGAAGATGCACATCGGGAATACACTAAATGCATTGAGATTAACCCATCAGCTGTTGGATTCAACAACAGAGCGATTGCAAGTAAATAAATTACTTTATACTTTTCTCAGTTATATCAATAAATTTAAAACTTTATCCTTTCCAGACATCAAACTCAATCGTTTCAAAGAAGCTATTGAAGACTGCGACGAATGCTTAAAATTGGAGCCCAAAAATCTTAAAGCACTTTTGCGAAAAGCTCAAGCCCTGCAATTGGATGATTGTAAAAGATCTGCTTATGAAGTGCTTCAGGAAATTCTAGAGATTGATCCAGAAAACTCGTCAGCTCTTAAATCCATCGCAAAACTCAAGCAAGAAATTCCCCTTCCACCAAAGGGAGCTTTTAGAATGAAAATAGAACAAATCCCCGAAGAATCTGAAGTTGATCTCTCCAAATTGATAGTTCCCAACAAAATCGTGAAGAGTAAGATATCTACAGTAGCTCAGAACATCGGAAAGATTTGTGGGAGAGCCCCCGAAAAGCGGAAAGAAGGTCAAACAACTCATGATAAGAAAATTGATGATATCGTCCTAACTCCACTCCGAGCTGCAAACGCGTGTGAATCACGTGAAGCTTTCATTGAAGAAATTTTTGATTAGATGCAACACTAATTAGGAATATTATTTAAACAGCCGTTAATTAAACATTGAAATGTGGAGATTTATTTGATTCACCTGCATAATTTCTGAAATTGCAATAAAAATTAAAATGTTGCACGAGTAATTGCCGTGATAATCGCCTCATGGTGTCTGTATTTGGGTCGAGTGAGATGTTCTGGACAGTTTTTAATGGAAAATTTAGCGATAATTTTCAGATTATTGCACTCAAAGAATGAATGAATTAATCATATGAGACTTGTTATCACAAGATATTCAAATACAATTTCTTCGTGGAAAATTCCAATAATTTTTTACTACTCGAACTTCACAGAGAGACCAGCATATTCCTTCAATTTTTCCACCTTCGACCCCCTGATACAACTGTTCTCAACATATCTCCACGTTTCAGAGAATTTCTGAGAAATGATGTCACGCTTTTTATCCGTCTGTGCATCCATCCGTCTGTCTGTTCGGCCATACCACACCTAGAGGTCAAACGGTTAGAGATAGAGCCTTTGAACCTTCGGGGGAACCCCTCATAAGTCGACCCTGGAACCATTAGAGATTAGAAGTTGCCTATCTGGACATTTCATCCATATACAAAAATCCCGTTGAAACAGGAATAGTCGGTTTTTTAAAGTCAATTTTTCTGGAAATGCAAATTTTTTTTTTAAATCAAAATAATCTAGCATTTTTATAAACTGACTAAAAAAATCACATATGAGTGAAATGTAGACCAAAAAGTTCTCTATAATTTTGCCAAAGAACTCGATCTTATCAGTTATCCTGGAGCCGAGATAATTCAATTGATTTATTTTTGAATTCGTTTTTTTTAACCAGAGTTCCCGTAGTATTTTTCAGGGAGGGCCCGGTGCAGTGTTCAGTGTTTTAGAGGGCCCGTAGTGCCCGTAGGGGTTTTCGTATATGGACAAAATGTCCATATACGAGAGGCATGTTAATGATCCCAGGTTCAACTTATAGGGCGGGAGGGGGTGGCCCGAAGGTTCCCACTGAGAACTTCCCAGTCGCGATTTCTAATCGTTTCCAAAATCCTGCAGCTTATAGTAACATGTTTCGTTTTTAGTTCTAATGTGAATACAGAAAGCTGGAAAACCGGGAAAACCTATGACTGCGCGTGGGAGGTCCATGCTGCGCGGGGAAGGTTCCATAAACTGCAGTTATGGTTTGAGAGAACTTTTGTCTCAACAAATCAGAAGACCTTCACTATCTATACTTCTACTTCATTATTGCGCAGGTCAAAAGAAGGTAATTCTGCAGGATCTAGTCAAGCTTCAACAATCAGAAAGATAACTATGAGTAGATCATCATCTTCCAAACTTGACTAAGAAAAGCAAATAAACGACAAGCTCTTGAAAGTTACACTGCACTAGTAAAAATAATAGGGTCAAATTGATCCTCCGGAATAAACGAACAAAAATAGTGATAAAATCATCTTTGGTGTTCGCTCAGATGAGAGAAATATGGTATCAGTAATATGTTCGTGATGAAACATAATCTAACCTGATAAATTTGCATACAAAATGTCAAGAGACACTAGTGATCCTTTGAAAGATTCAAATATGATCCATCCTTTAGAAAAGGATGGAATATAATCTAATTTGATCCTTCCATTTTTACCAGTCAGTGTACTCTAAAAAAAACGCAGAGCTCCTGGAACTTTTGGAAAATAAATTGAATGAAATGGCGGAAAACAATGCAAAAATTTGGAAAAGACCTTCAAACCCTAAATAATGACCTTGAATAAAACAAATTTTTCGTATTTGAATTTTTATTAAAATTTATTAAAATGTATAGTCCCAAGTCCTAGGACGACTAAATCCAGTCACTGAGGCCCACAACTTGGAGCCTGATGCTTACCCTTCCATCGTTCTCTCTAGACTACCTTCACTTCCACTCCTACTGACTGACCTCTCGTCCTCTCGCGGAAAAAAAAATTACACAAAACCTATAAAAAATAACCGTGAAAATTATTTTGGAAAAACGGTCGCCAACAAATGAATCTTAATTTTTCTGCTCGAACTCCACAGAGGTCGATTTTCAACAACAACGGTTTTTCAAGGTCAAAGGTTAAAAGACACTAGAGAGCACATTTATCAAGCGAATGGAGTCATATTTGGGCTTGTTGGAAAGGTCTTCGAATGTCCTATAAAACTGAACAGGTTCCAATCGGTTCGGCATCTGTAATGAACCAGTTCATAGCCGATAACTAACTTTTATCCGAATATCAATTCTATTACTTTTAAAACAATTTAAGAGAACTTTTTGAATGATTTGTGAATAGGTTCAAATCAGTTGAGAACCGGTAAATGATGCGAAAGTACTTTTGAAGTATAGCATCTCATAGTAACGAGTTCGATAATTTCGCAAAGCCTGGGACGCTTTGCCACCCTTTTTTTAAATAATAAACCTTAAACCTATATATTAGAAACCTTAAGTCATTTCATGTACAGTGCCCGCTCTCTAATCCGGATCGCCGTAATCCGGACAAGTTATCGACGGTTACCTTTAAAATCATTTTGAGGTTATGTATGCATGTGTGTTCAGCAATGAGAATGACTTATCCTGTGAAGTTTTTGTTCAATAAATGAAGTATAATAGCATAGAATTCTCTAATTTTGTCCTTTTAAACTTCTTTAAAACTTTTATTCTAATTCTCGAAAAAAAAACCTTGTATTATATTTTCAAGACGTTGAACAAATTCAAAAAATCCACCCGGATTACGAAGCGGACATCTGTCAAATTGTCTCCCAATCATCCGGATTACGAAGCGGGCACTGTATTTAAAATATACCTTTTGCAAGGTTCGAGCATTTTACATGCATACCACTCCATTTTTTGGTTTAAAAAAATATTAATATTAAATTATTAATATAAAATATTTATATTTAAATGTCCCTCTGAACCCTACGCAGCATTTCTGAAATTTTATAAAAATAAATTTAATTCTTGTATTTAAATTTATTTAAAATGAACCTTAAATTTTGATATAATAAACTTTCAACATGAATATTATTAACCTTAGGGTAAGTGTGCCAAATTTCGGCATAGTTGCATGCAAGCGCCAAAGTCTCAAGTTTGAAATGTAATATCTTTAATAGAAATTGATTTTTTTCATTCCTTCTACTTAACGAGTGTTACTTAGAACCTTGTAGATGTAGACAGTTTATCGTCTTTATTTACTTTAAAATTATTCTTAATACATTTTAAAATGAATAAAAATGTAGACATAGCTTTGGTGCCCTATTTCGGCCACCTTCATTCTCATAGTTCCTTGCCCTTAGGGAATTCTTCCAATGTCTTTTTCACGTCATCTCATTTGTCGAAGCTACATTTTTTGTTATTCTTTTGTATTGTATAATCTCCAGAGTATGTAAAAAGAAAAAAAATCATGGAAATCCGAGGAACAAAAAAGGTGGCCGGAATTGCAAGCTGGCCGGAATTTGGCACATTTACCCTAAGTCCTTGTATTTATTTAAAATAACCCTTTTACATAGGTTCAAGTATTTTGCAAATCATGGGACGCTTTACCACTATTTTTTTTAATTCAAATGAATTATAATTTACATTAAATAAACTCTTATCAAAATAATAAATGATAAAAGTAAAGCACCACATTTGGCCATTTTTCCACCACTTATGGTCACCGCAATAAAATATTAATGAGTGCGATACTTAAACCCGAATTAATTTTCTTTGGTAATATGTTGTATTTGTCGACATTTAAAAAATTAATTACGCGGGACAATAAATAAGGTACAATTAAATATTTTAACAAAAGTGGGAATTAGGGAAATCACCAGAGTCATATGATTACCATCTCGAAATCTCGTGCCACCCTTTATGGTGTTGTAAAAAAAAGTGTATTTCAGACACCACAAAATCTCAGCGTTTTTGTCACAATGTTGCCGGGAAATCACGGTCAAAGAGTCTGATCCAGTATCAGAAACACGAGATTTTTGTCTGGGTGGCAGAGAGTGGTAAAGTAAGTTGCAAAGGCTAATCATTTAAATCCAGTCTTTAGAATAAATTTTCCTTTTGTCAACTCATAAAAAGAGCTGAAGCACTGTCATATGCGTGACTGGTAAATGCTAAATTAAGAAATATGAAATGATATAGGCAGATGAGCGACAATTTTTCTCCTTTAAATAGAGAAGATTCCCATTTTCAACTAGTACAGTTTAACCAGTGCAACGGTGAGACACGTTCGTCTCTAATTACTTTTGGCTTTTGCACGAGATTTCAGTTATTGCTGATGCAATTACTGGTTGTTAATTTTATGACAACAATATTGCAGAAGCACCGAAGACTTAAACACTTTGTTGGACATTCTTCTTTTTTGCGGATTTTCCATATCAAAGTTTCACTAAAGTTCCACCTGATTGCACCTAATACCTCTTATCGGTATTTTTCATTTTTCCAACAATATCGCATAGTATTTGTTATCACAACCTGACACTATTGGCTGAGTGATAAAAATTTGACCATCAAATGTGTTGCTGAAGTCAGACTTTAGTAGTGTACTGTCGAGTGAAAAGTAGCCATAAAATTTACATACACTAAAAACTGTATAATAGTGATTAACTGGGTGCCGTAAGAACGTTTAAAAGACACAAGTTTTTGTGAGAATTTATTCAGTATCAGACAGAAAGTTTTATAGACGGTGTTCAATTGTTCAGACTTCCATTAAATATTCCTCATTCAGTGCTCAGCTGTGGGAGTGATTGGGTGATCGGTCTGAGAATCCCAGCACTTGAGATAATCATGCGTACCTTTGTGTTAAGAATACTTAAGAATTTATTTAATTTTTTGAACGTATGAAAAAAAATCCCCGTGCCCCATTTTTTCCAAATTGGTAAATAAACGTGTGTTTAACTTTTCCAAAATTTATTCTATCATCTCGAGGCAAAGGGAGCTCCCAAAAATGTTTGCCCAAGTGTTAAATAGTGCTGTTTTTAATTTATTACTTGTGGTATTGTTCACGACAACGGATGCGAGAGTTTTCCCAACACCGTCAGACACAACAGAAGGTACATTCTTTCACAATTTGTATTAAAACACAAACAATTTTTCACTCTATATTGATAAGAATGGTAATCCAAAAATGCCAAAGAACTCTGAATCAAAGATAAGCCAAAAGATACTTTGATGTTCTTTAAGAAAATTTATTTTAGAATGAAGAAAGTCATTATCATTGTTATGCAAATTAGCTCAGTAAAACTGCATACAATGCTTTTTTATCGTATGGAAATTGCTTAACAAAAGGCAAATCCACCGTATCACGGCTGGAAAATTGCTTGTCCAATTATCACAATTTCCCACTCTTTTCGTAGCACTTGATAAAATGTTCGTTATATCATAGTTTGGAGCAATTGCCGTGGATATAGATAAGACAATTAGCATAAATTTCGTGATGTCGTTGCAGATAGTAATCACTGGTTGAGACTGTCCGAGAATCATTTGCGTCGCAAATTGTCCAGTAGTGGTAATCAGTATGAAAATCTAGCTAAAAATGTGATAATCTTCGTGGGAGATGGGATGGGAATGCCAACAATAACAGCAGGAAGAATTTACAAGGGGCAGAGGACCTCACAGTATTCTGGAGAAGAGACTGAACTAGTATTTGATATGTTCCCAAATGTTGGACTGGCAAAGGTAAATATTGCGAAAGAATCGACGACTCAGAATATAAAACGAATAAGTCGCGAAAGGCAAACTTTACAGAAGAGCGATTTCAAGCTGAGATTTTGTATGCTGAGTAAAGGATTTATAAGATTTAAAATTTCTGTAGCTTTGGGAATAATTAATTTTCCCAAGGGGTGAATAACTGGCTCTCACAGAGTGAGCCGTGAGCCGCGATCGGCAAAATAGTGCCAATCTGGAGCTAGAGATCGGCAGATCGGCACAATTTTGCTAAGAGATTGACAGATCGGCACAATTTGGCCAGAGATCGACAGACAGACATGAGATCGGCAGATTTAAATACCAGTTCACTCTTATGAAATTTAGTGTTCGTTTAAACTCATGTAACATCGGAAATTTCTTATAAACAATCTTGGTGGCAAATTACAAAATTTACTAATCTTGCAGATTTGCTGTCCCATGTTAGCAATTTGCGTCATTTCATGACAAGAAATTTCTGGTATAATATTAATAAGTAAAGTAAAAGGCGTCAAGGAGCACCAGAAAATAACGAATGTTGCAAAAAATCGACTTATTCGACTTATATTCTGACAAGTCGATATTGAGAAAAAGAACAATTAGCCGAGACTCAAAACTTGTGCTATAAAAAAACAATATGTAGGGTAAAATGAGGTAATTTGGAATCATTTACAATTAAACAAAGACAGCGAAATAGAAGAAAAAGACGATTAAGAGGAAAAGGAACAGCTTCTATTCCTTTTGAATCTCTAAAACAGTGAGAAAATCGCAAATGTCCCAAATTGTAAATGGTTCCAAATTACCTCATTTTACCCTATTGAATATTTTATTTTTGTTCCCCAAAATCAAAGCTAAATCTTACAAGATATTTTGTAGTTCTTGTGAAAAAATTAAGGCAAGAATTGTTCTTGAAATTGTACAAAATATGAAAAACAATTCATAAGCTTCGTATATTTTATAGCATTTTTAAGGTATACAAATTATAGCAAGAAGTACCGAACTTTCCTTAAAGAAAACTAGGAAAATTTTATACAAAGTTTCCTTTCAGATTTTAGGATCAAAAATTCTAAAAGAAATTTAATTTAATTTATCATCAAATTTTATAGCACATTTTATGTGTCTTCGCTTAAAGTTTTAATTTAGTTTGTGAATCTTTCATAATTAATTTCTTTATGCTGCAGTTTCTTGAGTACTTTTCTTAAAGTAAATTAAAAAAAAAACGTCGCAAAATTTGGTTTTTGTTTTCAAGAATAAAAGATCACAAAATGCCTATTGCCTGCGCGATGACTCTTGTGCAAATTTTTATAGCATTATTTATGTGTCTCCGCTCATTGTTATACATTTTACAACTAAAAAAAGCACAATTATGACAATTATATTATTAACTGAGTTATTTTCTTAAATACCTAACAATCCGTTGTCACGCTTTAATAGCCTTTAGAAAAAGAAACTAATAAATCTTTAAACTTGATTTAGTATTATTTTACTTGCTTAACAGTCATAAAAATCTCAGACATACTATACCTACTATACAATTATATCGGGCACGTGATTTCACACTCAAAAGTTGTATTTAAAAATGTGACTATAAAATAAAATCATTCAGGGTTAAAAGGGAAGAGGTAGATTAATGAAGAAACGATTACTTGCATTTCTTTAGATATATTAAATTAATTTCAATATTTTGACGAAATTGCAAATAAATGTTACCTGCCAAATAGGTTTTCCTTAAACCCTATAGTAAAATAAAATTCACCTTGCGTCTGTCGCCGTCTTACAGTTAAAAACTTACCTCCAATCCAAAACTATCAGTAATTAATTATACTACGTAAACATCAAATATCTAATAATTTCAGACTTACAATACAGATAAGCAAGTCCCAGACTCTGCTGGAACAGCTACATCACTCTTCACCGGTATCAAGACACGCTATGGATACATTGGAGTTAATAGTTCATCCAGCTATGCAAATCCTTTCTCCGGGAAGCTATCATCCATCATGGATTGGGCACAGGCGAGTGGGAAGAGAACAGGTTTTGTGACTACCACAAGAGTAACTCATGCCACTCCTGCCGCCCTCTATGCCCACTCCCCCAACAGGGATTGGGAATGTGATTCTGCCATTCCGGATGGAGTCACTAGTGCCGCCTTCAAAGACATTGCACGGCAACTCGTTGAGGATTCTCCCGGAAGAAGACTCAATGTCATTCTGGGTGGTGGCCGTGAGATGATGGGCATGAAGGAGAAGATGTATGATGTTAGCCACATTAAGATGAATGGGAGTTTTGAACAACTATGTCCAAGAACAGACGGACGTAATTTAGTCGAGGAATGGCTCAAGGATAACAGTAAGAAATCTCAAAAATTTGTACAAAATACTGGACAATTGCTCGCTGTGGACACTGAGAAAGTGGACTACCTCATGGGACTCTTTGCCCAAAATCACATTCCCTACAATTTAGTGCGAGAAAAGGGAGCAGCAGGACCTCCATCCTTAGCACAAATGACTGCTCAAGCCATTAAGGTTCTCCAGAGACCACATTCGGGATTTGTCCTGATGGTTGAGGGCGGAAGGATAGATCATGGACATCATCAGAACTACGCCCATATAGCACTGGAAGAATTTATCGAATTTGAAAAAGCCGTTGAAACAGCTAAAAATCTCACAAATCCCAAAGATACTCTTATAATTGTGACTGCAGATCATTCGCACGCAATGGTGAGTACACATTTTTTGTGCTAAAACACGATAATGTGCATAATTTTGCTTGCAAAAAATTCTCCAACTTTTTTAAATAGCGGATAATGATTTTTACAATATGTGCTAATAGGGCTATAAACATGCATGTTTTTATGCAATTAAATCCAATTACTAATCAATATGGAATCTGCAAATCAACTGATTAAACAAAGCTTTTGCATTTTAGCTGTTTGCATGATTATTATTTATTTTGAATATTGTCAGATTAACCTAGATTAAATTCCCATAAATTATTTTCAAGAGTTTTTGATTAGATGAACTGAGAGATAATACGTGACAATCCTCTTTGGAAAATAAAGCATTAATTAAATTTATAACTGTGCAGGGAGAGTTGGATAATATTATACAAATATTACATGTTAGGGTAGTACCATGAGTTATGGCCAGTACTGAAGTTCGGAGTAAAGAAGATTAATAAAAAAATACACTGTTGTTGAAAATTTCCTAATTATAGCTAATCCGTTAAAAAGTTTCTAAAATACTTAGGGTAAAAGAAGCACCTATTGACACTTTAAGAACTCGTGTCAGGGGACTTACTGATATCCTACTTTGTACCATTTGGAATACGAAATTCGAATGATTCCTTATTGAAGAAAGTAGATTAATGAAAAAACGTTGTATTAAGGGAAACCAGGGTAGAATTAGCCACCAAATGAAATTTTTCATTGAGTATAAATTGTACAAAAAATGTTTGTATAAGGCTGATAAATATTTCAATGAATAGGAAGGGAAGTATATATTTAGAATAAAGACTGGTTTCCTCAATATTCCTTCGCAGGCAAACTATAAGATACCACTATCTAATACTATATACGTGGTTAATCCTGCCCCGGTCTCCCCTACTAAGATTTTATTGGATGCTTTAAATAAATTTCAATATTTTGACAAAAATGTTACTAGGAGTTCCCTGTCGAAGAGATGTTCCTTCCACCCTAGTACTACTCTACCATAAAAACTTATTCGAAAGTTTTGTTATCCATTTCAAACAAGTTTTTGAAACATCATTAAAAAAATGAGTACAGGCTTAAAAATAAACCCTTTTTTAAGGGTTTTTAGGCCCATGGCCAATACTCTTCGTTGACTTACACTTTACGAGGTATTTCTATTTTGTCCCCTTTAAAGTAATCCCCCTTAAGGTGTCTACACATTATAAGAAATTTCTATCAAAAATGAGCTTCAAGAAGTGTTCTTCAAGAAAATTGCCTACACATTGGTGAGAATTTTTGACAAAAAGATGGATTCTTGAAGAAAATTTGTCTAATGTGTAGACAAATTTCTTCAAAAATCATATCCAATTGAAGGAAATTTCCATCAAGAATTTTTGAAAGAAATTATCGGCTACACATTGGAATAAAATTCATCAAAGTCATTCTTGAGAGAATTCTTGAAGGAAACCATCACGATTCAAGATTGTTTTTCACGAAAATTTGTTATTTTCTGCTGGAAAAAGTGAGAAAAACGTTTGTTGAAGTTCCTTGGGATAGTATTTAGTGAATTTCTGAAGAAAATCTTCTAAATATGCAAGGGAGTAGTATTTTCCGGAGATGTCGTTCCTGGTGGAATCGAACCCAGCCTTTGAAGGAACATTTCCTGTGATTTTCCTCCAGAAATTGCCGGAAGTTAATCCATCTGTGTATTCTTGAGGTGTTCCACATTAAAGTGGCCTCGTAATCCATGGATTGCAAGACGGATCGAAAGGAGAAAATTTACGGGCACTTTCCAATCTCTATTATGCCTTGATTACCAAGGTTTTAAGGTTTTAAGGTTTTAAGGATTTTACTTTAGATTTTTTTTATTTCTCACCACCTTTTCATGCACTACTACTCAAACTGGGAGTCCCACGGAGGAATCGAAGGCCTGTGGCTATCCAGTTCTGGTGTTCTCGAAAGGAAGCAATCTCACATAATTCCTAATGGTTGAGAAAGTGAATGATATAAAAGATCATTCTGATGTTCTTCTGGGGGTTCAAGTGATGGCTTCTGGTAGCTCCGGACAGCTCTCATTTGCATTGAGATCTCCTCGGTGGCTCTGGTTAGCTTTTGTTTTAATTGGTAACCAAGGCATATAGAGATTGTGGAAAGTGCCCGTAAATTTTCTCCTTTCCATCCATCTTGCAATCCATGGAGTACGAGGCTACTGTACTGTGGAACACCTCAAGAATACACAGATGGATTAACTTCCGGCAATTTCTGGAGGAAAATCACAGGAAATGTTCCTTCAAAGGCTGGGTTGGATTCCACCAGGAACGACATCTCCAGAAAAACACTATTCCCTTGCATATTTAGAAGATTTTCTTCAGAAATTCACTAAATACTATCCCAAGGAACTTCACCAAACGTTTTTCTCACTTTTTCCAGCAGAAAATAACAAATTTTCGTGAAAAACAGACAGAAGAGCAAGAGACTTGGAAATGATGGCAATCTGTCAAAAAATTTTTGATGAAAAATAAAAAACCCAGTGTGGAGGCATTTTTCTTCAAGAATTCCTTCATAAATATGAATTTTTCTTTAAAAAATTCTTGAAATAATTCTTGATGAAATCAGCTCCAATGTGTAGACACCTTTAGATATAATGTACTTATGCCAACGCATTTTCCAATCCTCGAAGTTTTTCTATTATGCTCTCTTTGATATGGCTGAGTTCCTCCGGCGATGCTGCCGTCCCTTGGTAGCCTGGTGTAAAGTAGAAGCTTCAAGTTGGAACTAAATCTTTACTTTTTATGTGACAGAACATAAGGAACTCATTCGATGGATTGAATATTAGATTTTTCAATTTGAAATCTTTAAATTTTTTACTAGATTAGACTAATTAGACAAATTTTTTAATAGATTTTTTTCACTGCTTATGGAATTATTTTTATACTTTAGAAATACAAAAAAGAAACTTGTTGATGTATGTGATATGATCTATTTGTCCTAAAAGAATTAAGAAACATCAAACTGATTTCAAGAATACCACTATTTTTTATGTGTGATTCCTTATAATCACACCTATTGTAATCCTCGGATTTTCTCAAAGTACTCAGATCGAGCTGAAATTCACAGGGTATATGTTTTGAACATCCCTGATGCCGAAAATCATAAGCCGGCAATTTCGGGTCCGGCTGTCCATAGTACGCAATATCTCTGGTTTGAAAAGAGATATTTTCATAATTTTTTACGACGATTTCTGTGCTATTAGATTTTTGAAAAACCGGTTCTAAACCATTTAAAAATCACGTTTTGTAGTTTATCTAGAAAACTGAGCATGCGATTTTGAAAATTTTATGTTTATGTTGTAGCCCAGAAAATTTAGACCAATAAAAAAAATCTCAGACATTCGTCGAGCAGTTCTCGAGATATTTTACTTTAAAGATTTCAATTTTAAGAACATTTGTAAATAGCCCCGCGATTTTCGCGGGGCGCGATTTTTTGCGGAATTTGGCGGGGCGCGTATTTTTCGTGGGCAATGAATATCTTCGCGGATTCTCACGGGTCGCTGAAAGAGGCTCTAAACGGATGTAAAGTTAAGGCCCTCTGCTCTATCTCTCATAGTTTCCGAGATAATTGACTTTAAAGTTTTCCAGATACTTTTATGCGTTTCTCATCAAATTTTCCTTATTAATAACGATAATATGTTACATACAGTTTAAGAATTATAAAACGAAATTTGCATTATTTGTGTATAAATATCGTTCGAGTTTGCCACAATCGAAATTAGCAATGAAGGAATCGCGCCTCTATAAGCTGATCTAAGCTTATCACTGGCTTTCGAAAGCGAATGAAAAAAATCGATTAAAAATAAATTCTTCATCGATTCCCTTTCATTTTATTCAACTCATCTAATGATATATTTACTTAAATTGAAGAAATATAATTAAATGTAAAACAGTTTTTCTTTTAAAATATTTTTATCTCTAACAAAAAGGGCTCATATTGATCCTCTACTCGTCACTAGTTATTATGCCCAATAATTCAACAAAATGAATAGAACAGAATATTTAAAATGCATGCATTGCACAGTTCCTAAAACTAATTACAACATCCGCTTTTGGGGTTTCATCAGCATCAGAAAATTAAATTAATAGAGGTTCCCCTCAACTTGGCCGTTTTAGTAATTAAAAGTTTCCCAAAATAGAAGTGTAGTTAATTTTAATAAAGCATAGAATTTCCTAAGTATTCACAGCATATTCAGCATAATTTTCAATTACACTTTGAAGGTCTTCAACGGTTACGCAACAAGAGGTAATGATATTCTGGAATTCGGCAATAAAGCTCAGGTGGAGCCATACGAAACCCTGACCTATGCCAATGGTCCGGGTTTTCTCTATCATCGGCTCAACAAGTCGGAAGAGGACCAGGGGAAGTCGAGCACTTGGATGCGCGTTGAAACAATCTCGAGCACTGAAAGGGAGGATGCTTTCTACAGACATTTGTCTACATTTCCACTTGGTGATGCCACCCATGGTGGCGAGGATGTTCCTGTCTATGCCACAGGTCCAGGAAGTCACCTAATCTACGGTGTTTTTGAGCAAAATTACATCGCCCACGTTGTGGGATTTGCCACATGCATGGGACCAACTAAACATCTCAATGAGGATTGCCATAAATTCAAATTATTCTTCCAGCCCAGCAAAGCTCCGAGCTTTTCCACCACGACGTTCTTAAGTCTGAGTCTCACATCTCTAGCCATAATGCTGAGTTATCGTTGGTTGTAACATAAACAGTTCTGGTAATTGCTAAAACCATTGAAGCAAACAGTGAGTGAAAATGGGTGATTTTCTCTTCGAAAAAAAACCATTCCTTTTATGAAAAATTAAAATGTTTACAATAATGCCTTTTACACATATTATAATTTAATGTTGTTATGTAGAAGTTATACCAACAATAAAATTAACCATTATTCCTAATTTATGAACCTCAAAATTTAAATTTGTATATTTACTATTAGAGGTTTATTTTCTTTGCAAATTTAACTATATATGTAACGTCTTTAAAGTGTTTAAATATTGACACGAGAATTTGGGAAAATTTATATATAAGCCTTACAAATATCAAATAAGTTACATAATTCAATTTAATGTCTCCTCTATTTATATAGGATTTAGCATATATTTACCTACAATATTATAGGTTTTACCTATCGCCTTCATGTCTCTTACCTAAATATATCTTTTTTTTAAGTATTTATTACCCTCAAGTATTATTTCGACAATAAATCGTTATCAATTGTATTTATTTGGGAAGAAAAAAAAGCACAAAAATAAATTCAAAAATAATTTTTCAATCAACAACAAGCTTGTAAAAATTATATATTTCTTTGTAGAATAAAAAAATGCAAATTAAACTGAAACTCATTAAAAGTTGATTGTGTTTGATTCATTTTGAGTCAATTTAATAATTTGTTATTTCAGGGAATTTGCTTTCGATTTGACACAGTGTTTGAACTAGATGGTTGTAGGCTCTTAGTGTGGTTTAACAACATTTGCGAATGTCTCTAATTTAATAAAGTTCAAGATTTTGCATGTCAAATAATCATGTTGAATCTCAAATTTATTAATGTTTTATAGTTTTTTTATATTTTAAATGCCCAGTCCAATGAACAAATATACAAAATAATAAAATTGCTAGTTCTAATTACTGAAATATAAATAATATTTTCCATCCTTTTTTTATTTTATTCAAAGTAAAATTTTACAAAGTTACCACAATTATTTTCATAAATTTTGTGTTCGTAACTATTATCGTTTTCAGGTTCCAAGTAAAAAAAAAACAAAATTTGGTAAAAAAAAAGCATTTTCGTGGATTTCTTCGGAGACTGGGCATCAACGCTAAGTCGACGGTAGGCATGTTATATGGGGTAAAATATATAACTTGAACTTGATCTTGGAAACTAAGTGAAATGAACCAAGAGCTGACCAATACGGAAAATATAGAGCTTCAGCAGTGGATCAGTTGGTAAAGTAGTGTCTCGAGAGTCTCTAAGACTCTAGAGCTAGAGGACTGCCTTAAGATAGAGTGGAGGGAGTGGAGTAGGGAATGCATAGTGGGCCTAAATAAATAGCCTGAATGCAGCGGAACCGATATTGTTTTGAGCCGACCTAAAGACAAATCTTAAATCTTGATACGGAAAATACCTTAGTAATTGCTCAAGAAATGATTTGCAAATGCAAAAAATATTTGAAAAGTACGCGCGGATTTTATAAGGATCAGGATCAAAAAAACTCAAACAAAAAATCTCACCTTTTAAGCAATACAAAGACTAGTAAATTAACGCTTTGAATGTAAAAAAGAACGATCTTAAAATGTCCCATAATTTGTCTAAATCGGATCACAAGTTTTTACTAACTAGATCCAGCATAGCTAATTAGATCCAGCAAAAATGCTTATTTTAAAATTTATTCATAGAGTCAATCTACCATCCAAAATTCCTTATTTTTACTTTTTTAACTCCTGAAACCGATTAGATTTATTTAATTTTTAAAAATTAAAGCATTCGCAAATAAAGTTAAACCTCAAGTGTAATATGAATGCTTCAAATAAAATTTTCAAACATCTTTTTGGTATATTTTAAAGCCTCATTCACATAGAGCAAGAAAGCAATTTTTCCCAAAAGAAAAACATCAACAATGCCAATAGGAAACGTTTATTTTTAATATGGCTGTCACTTTACATCTTATTGGCTGTAATATTATCTTTTAGAAGCAATTAATAGAAAATTTTATTTATTTTTTGATTAAAAATAAATGAAAAGTCTAAAATATTAATCATATTATAGTCATACTAAAAGACAATAATTTTACAAGCTTGGCTATGTAAAATATTAATAATTTATTGTTAAGTAGTATAATTAACTAACAATTAATGATCCAGTTTTCAAAATATACTATTCCAAAAAGTCTCAGAATAATTTATAGATATAAATATGTTGAATATAAAGTCAATTTTGATATGTACACGAAATGATTCATCATTCATCAACTCAAATAAAATGAGTCCTGAGTATCTGAAAACCAAAAGTGCAGCACTGTCTTTTTTTGCTAATTTATTTACCCCCGAAAAATAACACACAATTTGTGTAAAATTTATTCTTCAAGTCTGAAACCAAGGTCAAGATCTAGATAGAAAACTGTCGAATTTTGATATTCAAAAGTATAGAAATTGTGTAATATTTGGAATAGAATTACGTTTTTAGAATCACGATACTAGACTTAAATTTCGTAGTTTTTCGATCTCACAATATCAAAATTTTGAATAGGCTGAATTATTATGTTTACAGTTATGAGAATTGTCAAGAAAAATCTAATATTTTTAAATTTTGAAGTAAAATAATCTTAATTTTTTAATGTTAAAAATTCAATATAATTCATACTCCCTCCGTTCCGAAATAAGTCGTACGTTTGGGAAAAATTCTTGTTCCGAAATAAGTCATACGTTTGGGAAAAATTGGGATTAAGGGAAAGTTTGTTGGTAAATGTTTTGTGTATCAACAAATATCTCTTGTACAGAACTATTGCTAATGTCCAGTACTAAAATTGGAGTCCAGTCTTGATGGTATGTTGAGGAACGAATGTCTTAAAAATGTCTTATTTTTGGCATTTCATTTTCAATCTAAAATAGGTGCAGAATGGTGAGAGATACAGACTTGGGACCTTCGGGGGACCCCCCCATAAGTTGACCCTGCGACCATTAATATGTCCTTTATTTTGCCCCCACCCCTCCCCTTCCCCTCCAAAATCATCTCTTTTAGGATTGCTCGAAAACACGTCGTTCGATTTTTTTTTCAATTCTGGATATGTTTTAGAAAAAACATATAAATGGTCCCAGGGTCAACTTATGGGGGTCCGCTGAAGGTCCCAAGTGCCTATCTCTCACCATTTTGTATCCAGATATTCGAAGACATAAAAAATGATGTTCTTTTTATTGCTCATTCTGCAAAATTTGAGATATAAAAAATGTCATATCGGTAATAACTGTTGATTTCTGCTTGTGCATACTAAAAATTTAGAACAAATTCTATCCTGTAATGGTAATCACAGTCCATTTTTTAGTAATTAACTATCTACCGGAGCTCTTTGAAAAAAACGCGAAAAATGGACAACTTCAACGTATCGATTCCTTAACTTACCATCATGATAGGATCCCCATATTATCCCTGAACATGGAGGATAGTTCATACACAAGATATTTGCAAATAACAAAAACATTATCTGAAACCATTCCTTAATCCCTAATTTTTCGCCAAACGTACGACTTATTTCGGAACGGAGGGAGTATTTTTTATAAAATTAAAAGATTAAACCTTTTTGTGATTTTTCTGTAATTTTAGAATATCAAGACTTTGAAATAGTCTAAATTTCTTGAATAAAATTAAAATATTAGGAAAAAAATTTAATAATTCCAAAATTCTTAAACTTTTAAATTTCGAAAGAACTTTTTCTAAAACAAAATCTTAATGCAAAATTGAAAAAAAAACATTATTGATTTGGACTGAATTCATAAATAATATTATATTTATATAAATCTAGCAAATTTTATTATTATTCAATTTCTAAAATAAACAAGAACGTAAATTTTTAAAGTTTTCAAGATTGAAATCCAAAATATTTATAGTTTATTTTAGAATAATGAAATAATAAAGTATTAAAGTATAATAAAGTAGGAATGCAAAAATCACAGTTAAGCAAACAATATTTTTTAAAATTGAAAGTTTTATGCATATAAAATTTAAAAATAATATGTCAAAAAGATGAATTTTACTTCTCAAAACGCGAAGAAATATTTTTTTTCAAAGAAAATTGGTTTTTTTTTTAAATCTGTCGTGTATTTCCAAAATTATTTCTGCTCGGAACCTGGGCCATTCGGAGAATATCCCAGATATATCTTTATATTCCATATATTGCTATAGGGGAAAGTACTCTCCCTTCGAACGTTCATGCCTCCGAATAATGTGAATTTTCTTTTAGTTTTCCTAATAGACTTACGCATTTCTTCTTACGAAAAATAAAAGAAATTCACATTACTCGAAGGCATGAACGTTCAAAAGGAGAGCACTTTCCCCTACGTCAGTAGCTCCTTCAAGAAATCTTAAAATCCTTTTAATCTTGATCTTAGAATCGAAGGTATTGATTCTAATTCCAAAAAACAAAAAATCATGTTGAATACAAATTAAAAATCAAGAAAACCAAATAAAAAAATTGTTTTAGGATCGATATTCGATATTTATAAGCCTGAAATTTAAGAACGAATATTAGAAATTTCAATAATAGCTGGAACACTAAGCTATACAAAGGCTCTATAAACTTTAAATAAATTATAATTCATTTTAAAAAATTTCTAGACTTCCAAATATCAAGAACTTGATATTTTCTAATCTAGATCCTAATCTTGGTTTCAAAATTGAGGCAATTGTATCAACATTTCCTTGTTTCCTTTTATTTAATCAATATCCAAGGCTTGAATATTACTTTAATCTATGTTTTGTTCTTTTATCATAATAAATATTTGATCCAACGGTTGTCAATTCTAACTAAGTGTTTTGGTTGTAACATTGTAACATCATTTCAATAATTTAACGTGTCTACCACGATTCAATTGTTTCTCTGTCTCGTGTTGGGCATAATAGTTACCATTTGCACACATCATGCAACTATCATAGAGAATAATCAATATTTTCAATCGAGTTAATAACGACAACAACAAACAACATTTAAACAGTATGTTAAAAATTTACGATCAGTATATTCTTTTTCTTTTTTTTTATGTAAAAGCATCTTTATCGTTGTTTGTTAGAGTGTTTTAACTGTCTCTTTTTATACTTTGCCAATCTTCAAGTGGATTCTTTTCAATAAATTAATATATAAAATGCATATTAAGATACTTTTTTTTAGAGCCATTTCACATCGTGATTGTTCATTTTTTTTTTAAATATATTCCACAGATTGTGTGAAAATATTGTCAGAATATTATGGCCAATATAGTTTGTGGTGTATATATTAAATAACATATTATCCTTTCTCTCTATCAATCACACCACTTTCTCGCAACTTTGAAAATTCTTAGGCAGTTAGCAAATAACCCGTTTCAGCTGAGAGGGTTGTTGTTTGGCAATAAAATTATATAACAATATTCTTGGAATGATGCGAGTTGGGATGTAGAGAAAATGAAATTCAAAAAATTCCTTCAGCAACTTACCCCCCAAAAAATCGTTACGTGACGCCATACAAAATGTGAGGGGAGGCTTCATGGAGGAAAATCAATATTATGAAAATGCTCCAATTCCCTTCACCTACATTCTTTTCTTCATACTTTCTCCGTCCTGTGCTGGGTTCACGTTGGCCCTGATCTTTCGGGTATTGTTGTATGTTCTATTTCTCTTTACTCATGGGCCTCAGACTCCTGCTGGACCAGCTTAAAGCGTCGCGGAGACCGTATTGATCCGTGCTGCTGCATGAGGGACTTCAATTTTCCCTGCTGTGCCAAGTGTTTTCGTATGAAACGCGATACGAGAATTTGTGGTCTGACCTGCCACTCGTTCATCACTTCCTTCGGCGTATTCACCTAAAAATAAATTCCATTGAAGCACAAACTGACGGACAATGGCACGAAAAAAGGGGCACTCACTTGATCTCCCTTGAGCCTATCCAACAGTGTGACACAGACAATTGCCGCTCGAATGCCCGCGTAGTGAGTCAATGCTGCAAATGTTGTGCACTCCATTTCTATATTTACCACACCAAAGTCACGCAACTTCTCCAAATACTCCATCTTCTCATTCTCGGTAAAATCACAGAATGCACCATCGAGACGTCCCTGACCCTCATAAAAGTCATTTGTGCACATTGTCTTGCCCACGACTGTGTCATAGGGATCCTCAACATCAGCCAGAGTCTTGAAGTCGCGCACCAATTTCTTATCTAATTTTGCTGGTCGCTGCACAATCTTTCCCAGAATTGTCTGCAAAGAGCAACACCATCCCCCATTAATTGCAAACGCATCTTTACAAACCCAAAAGATAGTGTCGCTTGGATCAACATTTATCAAAATTTACTCTTCATCTAAATCAACGGTTTTCCCTTACACTGTTTATTAGGATGTCACGACAATTTCTAATTCAAGCGGCGATAAGTAGGGGAAAGTGCCCATGCTTGATACCATTGGAAGCTTTATAATGACTAAATTTTTCCTATGTTTCTCAATAAACGTGACTCCGCAATATATTTTAAAAACTGGCCACTTTCATATACTTTTAAGAAATGGTTGCAATGAGTCACATATATGGAGCACAAAATGAAAAATGAACATATCCTAAGCTTTAACTATAGGATATGTTCATTTTTCATTCTGAGCTCCACATATATATTGTGGAAACATAGAAAATTTAGTCATTACGAAGCTTCCAATGGTATCAAGCATGGGCACTTCCCCTATAAGGGGACACTGCTCGCATTAAGCACAAAGATCAAATGGGAAAAATTAAGCGGCAAACAAAAAATTCAAGTAAAGTCTCAGACCTGAGGTTCAGCCACATTATTTTGCTTTATAATTTAACAACTGACAATAATCTAGAAGAAATTTTGACAAAAGATAAAAGGAGAAGGAAAGATTCCCCAGAACAGCTATGCAAGCCATTTTTAGGAGACCTCGACCTCAGAGCAGACCTAGGAAAAGGTGGCTCAATCAAATTCAGGATCTTGAGTGGGAGCGCCTTGGGATCGAACCTGAACATCTTTCTGAAGTGGCGGAGGATCGACAGGGGTGGGCTGTTCACCTTGATGTCATGGGCCGCGACCCGAATAGGGATAAGCGCGGATAAAAATGATAATGATGATAATAAATAAAAGCTTTAAATCCACGCAATTTTTTCCTAATGATCCTGACCGATAGCAAAATTTTAAGAAAGAGCAAAAGAACATAAGGAAAAATCGAGTGATACGAAGCTTCATTCTTCATTCTTCCGAAGGTTCAAATCCTTCCCTTAAATTAAAAGCAATTAATCCTCAAAACTCTTAAAATTCAGAACAACTCCATGCTGTTAAACAAATATGAAACATAAAGAATGGGATTAAACTTTAGCTTGAACCTTTATTTGATCTAAAATAAAATCGTCAAATTAGAAATTTAGTCCGTCTCCAAAAGGTCCTGAATTTCTATTAAAGACTCATTGTCGCGAGTTAAAAAAAAGAATAATAGGTCCTTAATAAAAAAATTTAAACAAAAGTATGACGCCTAAAAATTTCGCTTTTAATAAATTATAGTTAATTAAAGAGATAAAATTATAGGTTAGGCAGATAAGGTCGCGAATATTGGTACACATCAGGATTTTATAGGCCCTAACTTTTCTTTAGAGTTGAAAAAGAATTACGGAAAGATTACTTCGGATATAAGACAGGAATAGAGCATACAGCACTTTGGAATAAAGAAAAATATCGTGAAAAAAAATCGTGAAATCCGTAATAGATGGATTATATTTAAATAGATCTCAATTCCTTAACAGGGGGAATTAAAGGGTAATTAAAGAAATTTACACAGGAGACTGGCTAAATTCACATCTTGCACAGTTGGGTGTGGGCGTCACCTCAACTTGTAGGGGTTGTGGAGTGGAGAGGCTGAAAACAGTAGAACACATTTTATGTTATTGTTCTAAATGCTCATGTCAGAGAACACAAATCTTTGAGAAGTGCTGACACTGGAAAATGTCAAAAGAGCGGTAACTCACGATGTTCTGCAGTTCAGCCAGTTTTTAAAAGAATTGGAGTAAGGTTTGTTGAGTAGATATAAGAGGCTCAAATAGAGCCTAGGTGTCTGCAAGCTGACAGATCGTACCATGTTCCCTTTATAATCTAATATAATCTGAGTGGTAAAACCTTACGTCTAAAGACCGTTTAAGAGAAAGAATCAAAGAAGATCAACTCGAGAGTCAACTCTTCATAAAATATTTTAAAATATCTTTTTAAGACTCTATTGACCTTCTTAATGGGTTGCGAGGGTCATGCAGACTAAAAAAAAGCAACATATTTTCTTTACATATTTTTTCAACATAATGCAAAAAAAAATTAATTCAAGCTCTTAGGGCATATAAAAGTATAACATTTTTACTATATTTTCCGAAATCTTTAAAAAGGTCTCCAAAAATCAGGTCCCAACGGCAGACCTTTTAAAATTTTTAAATGAAAATTTCAGAAAATATAGTTTAAATGTAATTTTATATGTTTAAGAGCTTAAATTAAAATTAAAATTTATTATGTTGAAATAAGTTAGAGAGAACATGGTGTTGTCCAGTCTTTTTGGCCCACGCAATCCCTTAAGAAAATGAATCTACAAATGGTCGAGTTAGAAATACAAAAACCTTAATTTATTACGATCTACTATTGACCGATTCTAATTATCTTGGAAAGGTCATATCTTAAGACTTGAAATAAAATAAGTTATGGTTATGACTTTAATCATTTATTTAGAGAGAGAGGACTAAGAAGGTTATTCCACAACGAAATTTTATTTTTTTTTTGTTTTTTTGTATCTTGACTGTGTATAGGAGATAATAATCTAATAAAAATAATACTCTAATAATATTAATAATAATAATCTTCCAAGATTTAAAGAACGAAATAGAGGTAGAGAATCATAGTCCTATTCCAAAGGTTTGATGTCGAATCCCGGATCTATCAAATCTCTATATTGTTTTTCCTTTAAGAAAAATCTTTTCGTCGCACATTAATACGATGTTGTCATTGGTGTCTACACACTAGAAGCAATTTTCGTAAAAAATTGCCTTTTTTTAAAAAATTATGACGTTTCTGCCTACAAGGATAAGGGAAATTTTCTTTAAAAAGGCATTTTTTAAAGGAATTTCTACTAGTGTGTAGAGGCCAAAGTGTCTTAAATCGGTCTTATAAACTCGTCATTCTATCCTTTCATTACATATTATTCGTTTAAAAGATTTTGAGATGTTATTTTTAAAAGCAAAATCATACTATAACAAAGGACTCAAAATTAAATTAAATAGTTCTAATATAAATTATTAAAATTAATAGAAAATTTTTCTTTTTTTAAAACTGGTCACAAATATAAATATTAACTTTAATATTTACTTTTCAAATATTAAATTAGTTACTATATCTCATAAAAAACAAATCCAATCAAAAAATGTATGAAAAGAATAGAAAGCTTAATTAAAAAAAAAAAATAGAGAAAATGCAAAAAATAAGATCAATAAATTTTTACCTAAAAAAATCATAAAACGGATAGAAGTGCTTAAAAAACTTTTTTGCCGAAACCGACATTTGATATTACGCTTTTGAAACGCCAGTTCGCTTTTCTACCATTACACTAATTTTCATTTAATTGAACGAATATTATATAAACTGAGTAAAGAGGTTTGATATCATATTAATTTGAGTAATATTAATAAATGTTGATTCTAAAAACACATACGATAAAAAAACAATAGTAATACTGTTATGGCTTTGCATAAATCTTTTAGGGCGTAAAATGAGCCGTGGCGTGGCCCCAGAAAGCTCAATAACTTAGGTTCAACTATATTCAAACATCCTTCAAAATATCTTACCATCTCATATGTACTCCTCAGCAAACCATCAACAGCATCATCGGTGATTACAACAGTTCCACCCTCAACTCCAATTCCACCACAAGTTCCGATACGGATAAAGATTGGATCCTTGCACTTGGCATGGTACATGAGCTTGATAATCTCATGAAGCAGGATCCCAATCGATGGTACTCCCATTCCATGGCTCACAGACAGCACAGGACCCACTTTGTACATGGAATACCGATAAGAGAATGCACTAATGTCCTGCAATTGAGTTCCCGGTGGCAATTTGTAACCAATTTCAGACATGATGTAATGAGCAAAATTCTCCATTCGCTTCGGTGTACCACCCATGCAGACAAACTGCAAGTAGAAAATGCAAATTACTTGTTAGCAAGGTATTAAAGAATCCAATTTGCAGAATCTTATTGGAAAACATCGGAAATAGAATGTGTTGTAGACTTTTAAAAAGAAAAAAAAGTGGTTTGAAAGCGGAAATTGCTGTGTACGACAGCCAATCAGAATTTCATTCACTAATAATTTTCAATTTATTTCATCTGTATTTATTAAATAATTATTATTTATTGATGCATCACACTAAAGAATTCAATTTATTAGAAACTGAAAGCTTTTGCGTAAGGTAGGATAATCTCCGGGTTAATGAAAGAACTATTACGTCACAGGCAAATGATAAGTTCTGCAAGCTCTGAGGAAGCAAAGGTAGAAAACGTGGTTTAATTAAAAAAAAAACAATTTACACAATTTTTTAGATAGTACAATTATTTTCGTAAAAAATGCCCCCCTATCGTTTCACGTTAATTTTAATAAAAAAAAACAAATTTCTTTTCTACTAAAAATTCAAAATAAAAATTATTGTTTCCTTTTATTTAACAAACACAAACATTCTTCTACTTTGCAAACCAAACATCCTGTATGATTCTTCAAAATTTTAAAATAACATTTGTTTTCTTTGTTTGGTTGGATTTTACTGATTTGATTGCAATGCTCAATGAAAATACGTCATTGATTAGTATAAACAATTGCCTTATCTCAAAATTTAATTTATAAATCATACCACTGTCAGTCAATCAAAGCGAACAAATAAGGTATACTCCAAAATCCTTGACACATTTAATAACGTATTCCTGAATACAGTAATAAGTGTATACCTAATTTCCCAATTTTACTCCTATGTTTTAAGCATATAATTCTGGAAAGTTATTGACTATTTTAAATGCATATTCAAACTATTAATGTCAAGATACTAAGGCACCATATTCAGGCAACTGAGCACCTATTAAAGCTTTAAAATAGCCTTAAACAATTAAATAAAGGTAGGAATTCTTGAATGCAATAAAGTCTAATAAACTAAAGAATACATCGCAATTAATTTTATTTTTATTGATACCCGTTACATAAAGGTTATGAATAAAAGATTTATTACCATTTGTATTAATTTATTTTATTCACTCTTTTCATAACATTAACTTTCAATACGACGTAATTGTAACGCGTACACTGCACAACTAAGGTGTTGCTCCTAGTATATATAACTTGCAAATAAGCTTTCCTGCCGTTGTGACTCTTAATATGGGTCACCAATGGTAAGACGGCGGTGGACACCATTGGCTTTTCTTTATTTCCGAATGCTACTACACTCTACTTTCAAGAGATTTGTGCCTCAATCCAATGTAAATATTAAAAAAGAATAAAATAAAATATATATAGATAATATAATAATAATAATAATAATGTTGGCACAACGTTCCCTAGAGGAACTTAGGTTTTCCCGCAAGGAGAGTTCGGAACATCCATTATTATTTTTTTATACGGGATGAGATTGTCATCAAGATTGAGATTGGAATCAAGCGCAGTGAAACTCACTGGATGCAATTCGAACACCTTTAACGCCAGAGAAATTCCTGGTTACCTAAAGAGGATTCGAACCCGGAACACTTGCATAATAGAACGAGTCCTCTACCATTTGACCCATTGAATTTACCTTGCAAAAAAGAATAATAACTGATTTATGGGGCTCCCTGAATGGTCCTAGATAACAATTTCATTATTATTTGGCCTCTACATCTATTAACAGACGAATTTAACCCTGAACTTATTTTCTTGAAGCTTTAAATATATATTACACATGTTGTACAAAAATTTCTTCAAGTAATAATATAAATGTTTTTGTTATATGTAGCGAGACCTCAAGAACTAATATATCACATCGGTGATTTAATAATATGAGGACAGTTGAAATAAGGAATCAACTCCTGCCTCAGCAGTACACCTTCAATGTTTTCCTTTTAATTTTTCCTGTCTCTTTCTTTACATTAAAGAAAGGTATAAACTTTAAATTTATTTCTCATAAACTGAACTTGTAGCCAGAATTATGCACCTGTGATATCGAACAAGCGATATGTTTGCTATAAAAATTGAATGCTGGATTTTCCTTTCAATTGCTTATAGTATCAAAATAATTTAAGTAATACATAATACCCATGATACATTTATCTTAATTTCTACCAATTAAAATTTCAGCGTTTTTATTGGTTTAATAAATTTCAGTATATGTAAATAACAAGTCATTCAATAAGTGTGAAGAATAAGTCATAAAAAATATCTTTAGTCAAATTAAATTTTATTTATCAATAGAACACCGATAAAAGTCGATGTAGCGTTATCAACGATTATGCAACTTTTTTATCACTTTTAAAAAGAGAAGTCTCTGGAAGAGATTCTAAAATTGCCCATCAAATAATTCGTCATTTGAGTAAAATCGCTTGTGAGTAAATTTTCTTGTGAGTTTCGTATTGCCTTTCGAATGGCCATAATTCAAACCGCAGGTATTCTCACCTTTTAGGTATTGCCAAATACAGTTTTTAGATCGTCCCAACTTCTTCCCAATTGCAGCAAAAGATTGCCCAAGATCTTTGTAGGCCCTAATTTGGTCTTTTTCGTTCTCCGTGAGTTTGCAGCCTCTTCCCATATCTAAGATCTTTGTTTTTTAACTTCACTACTATGATTACACTTTGCCAGCATAGGCCACAAAACTCACTAACTAAATTTCCTTATTCAGTGGTGCCACCTCGAGCATCATCAACGTAAAATAATTACCGTCCCTAATTTGAATTTCGCTTTAAATCACTAAAAAAAATCATATTTTGGCTGGCGTGCACTCACGAACGCAAGTGCACGTGGGTCACTACTACAAAAAGTATTGTTGGATAGGCCTATATTATACAAAAAAAATATAAGCTTGATCCGACTTACAGACCACCCACATATAGGTCCGTCCCTATTTGAATTTTGCTCACTGTATTAGCAGTTAAATGAAAATGACTTTACTTAATACTACACGCACAAATTAAATTATTAACAAATAAATAAAAGTATTTGAAAATTATTGAAACTAAACAGACAGGCAGTAAAATTCTTTAGTAAGTATTTTACTGCTCGAACTCAAAAGAGACAGCAGTATATCAGTCAGTAAAGTATGAATTTTGGCCCGTAAATATATTTTAATAAGTAAAAAATTAAATTGACTTGATTTTCTTTATTTTTTGAAAAATCCGCATCTTTTTACAACTTAACTGTTCTCAGGTGCTTCTGCATTCTCGACTTTTTGTGTTGGTTCCTGCCACAACTCTGGAAATTAACACGAAGAAAAGTCGATGATACAGAAGCACTTGAGAACAGTCACGTATTAAAAAATGTTCAGGAGGGAGATTTTCCCTTTTCACTTTTCATTAGAATAGTACCCAGGGGCCTATCGAGCTTTATAAAAAGTGAAGCTATTTTTCACTTTTTCTTGTAAAAATTTTGCAGATATTGCACCGCGACTTAAACAAATTTGCCTGTAGTTCTTGTATTATTTCAGCGAGCATTATGAAATATGTATTTCTAAATAGCTTTTAATGCACAATTTCGAAATATATCATATTGATAAGTCAATTCTCTTTAGAACAAAAATTGCCATTAGTCTTCAGTGACTTTGTGCAGAAATGTATGGAAAAACGGAATGTCTAGAGGCCCCTGATAGTACCATTATTCTCGTGTAATTACTTTTTTTAATCCCATAAAATAATTTACTCATTAACTAAAATCTAACCTATTAATAAACACGATGAAATTAAATTCTTATTGGCCACAAATCTGCTTCTGTCCCCGCAATATAGACAAAATATCCTTATAGCTTATTGGTACTTAAATAATTATAATTGGGTTTCAACGGAACCGATTTAAGTCTTCATAAAAAGAACATGGACGGTCTATAAACTCTTTAAATAATAGACAACATCATACTATTACTAAATATTGATTCCCATAAAATAATTTAGTGCCACTGTGTTATTTGATTGGCTAGAGCTTTAGAGCTTTAAAAAGCATTTAAAAGCGCTATAATTTTCAATAAATCAGAGAACGCAATGGGGTTTAAAATTTTTTATGGGGCTGAATATTTAATTACTTGTGGATAATGAAGCATGGGGCAGTTTCACGCATGTATGCATTTTCAAAATAAATATACAATTTTGGAATAATAAATTAATGATAAATTTGCTGTAGGGGAAGTCTTTCGGTATTCGCACATACTCTGGCTTCAAACACTTCATATTTTTCTCATATTCCTTAAATGAATATGACCTAGTGGCAATATATCAGCTAATCTTAAGTCGCATATTTCCTGGGAAAAATCAGGTCAGATTTATTAAAGGAAGTGTTTGAACACTGAGAAAAAAAAAGAGGGTGCGATTAACTTTTTTTCCTGATAACTTTTACACTTTTTAGGTGTAAAAATATATCAACATTTTTTAATGTTAATTTTACGCCTTTTTGAGGGTAAAATTAACATGAAAAACGGTAACTTTAACCCCCAATACGCATAAAAAGGGTAATATTTACACCGATTTTGGATCAATACTTCAGGGTAAAATAAACATTTCCGGAATGTTATTTTAACTTTTTCGGATTTCTCTCAGTGAAGCCAGAGTGTGTGCGATACCTGAAAGACTTCTCCTGTATTTCAAAATAGAGAATATTCAAGACAAACTAGATGAATTTAGTTAGATGGTATAATTCACAAGTGCTCGGCAAATTAGTCTTGACAAAAACTTTAACTGCTTGAATCTGCCCGACCTTCTCCTAATGTTCGAGCTGGACTTTTTACTGACCAAATTCAATAAAATCTTGATCATTTAGCAGCAATCAAAGAATATGCAAACTAAAAACAGAAAACACAAATTTGTGGCAAAATATTATAAATTATTCTTAAAGAATTTAAGCTGTTTAAAAACTTTTAATTTAAAAAACAAGAATATTGGTTTGAAAAGGGAATCAAGGACATTAAAGTGTTTAATCTTCTGAAATTTTAAAAATAAACATCAAGTTCATTATTTTTTCACAACTTCCAAAATAATTCCATTAAGTACTCAAAACACCCACGTTGATTTCCACAATGTTTAATCAAAGAACAGAAATTATCGATCCAATTTGCTCTGCAATTTCATTGATACTTTTTCTCGACATTGAGCAGCTTATTGGTGACATAAATCAACAGATTAACAAAACTCTGCCATGTTATTTATTAATTTTATTATGTGTTTCTGTGTTCTGCTAATGATATGGAAAATTGTGATGTACACGGATTGGAGTGATTAGAATTAAAAAAAAAATCGACAATATTGTGAGAGATCTGTTAATTAAGTGATGATTTAATTACACTGGTAATTTTTTTTCTGCTTTGCCCATCAGTTTCGTAAATAAAGCAAATAATTCTGATAAAGCTCTTTTTTTGCAATAAGCCAGCACCTTTTACATAACCATTTCTAGGAATTTACAAATTATTTTCCAATTAATGAGGTATTGCATTCGATTATGACTGGATTAGCGATAAAAGCGAAATCAATTATGCAAATTATAGTCGCAAAAAGTTCGTGATTATGGAAATTCAATTGGAATGAGAAGTTGATACGGAAAAATACACAAAACACTTCTTTTTTTTAAATATAACACTCACCTTGACATCACCAAACATTTCCTGAAGATCATGACTACCACTCCCCAGGGCCAAATGATAAAGGATGTCTTGGTCCATTAATTCAATATTAGGGTTTCGTAGGCGAACAGATCCATCGGAGTATCTATATGGTGGAATTTCAGGCATTCACATTATTCATTAATGAAATTCTCTATACCACAGAAACATTCTTATACATTAGAGAGGCCCTATTACTGAGGAATGGGGGAAAAATTGCAAGAAAGAAGAGCCAATTTATTTTACCTAAAAGTCTCAGAATCTCCTTCTTCATCACACTTTTCGTCCCTATTTGTACCATTTTTGCAAAAATCACTCCCATTTTTGTATTCATTGACATTTTTGACCAAATCTTTTCGCTCCATTCTTCGAATTGATTAATTTTCTCCTTGAAAATTTAGGCTATACAAAAAAAAAGACACACACAATACCACTTATCGATTGTCCACAAAATACAATTTCAATTGAACTTTTCTAGTAAAGTTTTCCGCTGAAACTGTTCCAAAGTTTAATCTCTCACTCTCGGGTGGAAAATGCAACACCACACTAATCAATCAAAGTGCTAATCAGTTTGAGTAACGCCAAGTTTAAATTGCGCCTCCGTTCTCAAAGGAAAAATAGAGTTAATTCAGCGACATTCGACGAAAGACTAAAATAATCACACATTCGACCGAGGGTTTTATATTTGGCGATATAACAAACATTCTCATAGTCTCTCTCCTTTTCCCTTTCCCCATTAATATAGATTTCCGTGGTGTTGTTTCCCGCCCGATAAGGCTTCTCCAGAGCATTACATTTCATATCATATTGTTAAGATTTATTGAATTTTTACTTTGACACCTCCTTTTCTTTTCCCAAATTCCTTCATTTTTCTTGTTTTTCTTCATTAAAGGGCCATATTCAACCAATGATAAACATTTTTCCAAATATTCGGTTAGTTTTAACTTTGACCATGAACTTTTCATCAATCCTATCGATTTTCTTTCTCAAAAACAAAACAAGAAAATTCGCTTACTAAAATCGATTTGAATTTCAAAGAAATCAAAAATTTTATAAAACTTCAACTAATTGCATAAACTTTTTAAGTAATATGCAAGGACCTTGCTTCAGATTTCAAATTTATTCTTATCCGTATGGAGTAGTTTTTAGGATTATGTTCATATTAAAAGCAATCTATTTTCCTATATTTATTGTTTTTATGTGAAACTTTCTCAAACTCGTATAAAATTCTACTCTAAAAATTGCTTAAAACCAGAGACAGATCCACGACTGATATTTACGAGTGAAAAATTGATAAAGTTTTAACTTTTTCGTATCTTTTAAAACTCTTACCCAAAGGAAAATATGGGTATTCTGGAAAAAACAATTTTTTGGATTTTTTAAAGTCGATAAAAATCCAATTCTTGAGGATGATTACTAACTTAAAAGATGTCATAAGCTAGGATACTCCTTGCAAGAGCTTAAGTAATTCCTAAACTAAGATATTTTTACTGCTCGAACTCAAAGAGAGAGTAGCTATATATAATCCGCTTTTTTCCAAATTATCACCGCTCTGGATCTTAAATCGTAACAGATACCAACTTCCGGTTTACGATGACCTTCAGTAAAAAAAATAAGCTCCAGACGTTTTCCATTTTTCTCCTAACCCTCGTCCATCCCCTCTAAAACCATATTTTTTGTGTATTTCAAAAATTTGGCACTATAGATTTCTGGTACTTTTGGACATGTTTTTGAGGTAGCCTAGGCGAAAATCTCCAGACATACATATGACCGGAAAAATCGCCAGTTTATTGAATGTCAGTAGTCAGTTACTTTGGAGGGCTCATTTTTAACAGATTTGGTTAAATTCAGATTTAGATTTATTAAATAAAAAAGTGTATATTACATTTTGTGCAAGTCTGAGGTCCCAATACAAAGCCTACAAAAAAGTAAAGAAACTTTGATTTTGGTTAAACTTTATTTTACTGTTTTTAGAAAGGTATTGAAATTTCGAATCCGGCTGCATCGGTCTTCGTCGGTACTGAATCGGTTAAGTGCCGACATTATTTTTTTAATTTATCAACCAATTTAATCGGTAGTAAACCTATATACACCCAAAAACCATGGGAAAGATTTTACAGAGAGCTCTTTGTCGTGAGTTCGAGCACTCTGCAAAGCTGGGACGCTTTGTCATCTCTTCTTATCAAAAAAAAACCTGTTAAATTGGCTCGCTGGATATGTTACGGTCTTTAAAGTGTTAATCATTATTCCGATTAAATAACTCTAAAAACGCGTCTTGGTTCATCCTCAGGTCTGTTAGGGGAAAGTACTCTCCCTTCGACGTCAATGCCTTTGAATAATGTGAATTTCTCTTATTTTTCTTAGAGACTTACACATCATTTTTACATAATTTATCAATAATTGATGATAATCTAACTAATATTTAATAGAAATGTGTAAGTCTCTTACGAAAAATTGAAGAAAATTCACATTATTTGAAGGCATGAACGTTCGAAGGGTAAGTATTTTCCACTATAATTTCTTAATTCAGATTTAAATTTTGTAATAATGCTTTCGATACACCTTTTAGCTGGGCATAATTTCATGAAATCAAAATTCGCTTCCTTTTCTTTCTCAAAAGATTTGCATAAGTCTATCTCACTCTTTCGGTATCAAATTTGGACTGAACAAATTTTAATTTAAGAAGAAGAGTGCGATAGAATAGGGTAAACATATATGTCTATCCTACTGCATATATGCAGAACTTTTGTGAAAGAAAGGAATTTTATGAAATTTTGGAAATTTTCCTGATCTAAAAGGTGTGCCGAAGCCACTACTCTTCATTTTTAACAAATACTTCCTATCTCTGCTGAAGCTTTTTTCACCTATTTTTGAAATACTAAAATTAGAAGAATACACGAAAATACCTTTGAAAATTAGCATTTTTTACTTGTTGATTTACTGGACTAATTATACTATTTGTCGAACAAAAATATAAAACATAATGTGTAAATTGTATAGAAAATATTCAAAAAGTAGATACCTTTCAGAATTATTAAAGACTTTCAGCTTAAAAAAAAAAACTTTGCAATGTTTGAAGATACTTTGGATCAGCAAAACTTAAACAATGATCTAGCAAGAAAATTTAAGAACATTGTTTGTCAAATTAAAAAAAAAAAATTGAATTGAAATATTATTTTTTTCTTCTAATTATTTAAAATCTTTAAATATATAATATTTATTGTGGTAATGATACAAAAAATTTAATTTGACAAATTTATAATGCAAAAATCTAAAAAATTTATATGTATTGTATATTTCCTAATAATTTGATCTTCATTTTTGTGTCTCAATTGAGGTCGATATCAAAATAGTATATTTTTAGGAATGATTCTTTCAATTTTGAATTTTTAAAATTTAGCGCTTATTTTTCATTTTGAATGAGACCCTGTGGATCCTATTTATCATGTATTCTATTCATTTTTCTAATTTTTTGAACACAACGTCGCATCGTAATAATTACTCTCAATGCTAAGAGTAAAGCAGAATTTTGATTTAAAACATTGATAAGATGAATTCTACGAAGTTAATTAATTGGAACTAAAACACAAACAAAATGAATAAAACTCGAGAGGAGTGTATTAAATATACCCGTGATAACAGAGTGAGCAATCGCATAAAGAATAAATATGCATTCTCAGCTGGTTCTTTTTGTCATATAATATTTATGGGATTTAATGGAATAGTGTTTTTAAATCATGTGTTAATGTGGTGATAAGATTTCTAAGAAAATTTGTCTGACTAATAATAGTGTGCCTCAATAAATTTATATTTAAGTCTAATATTAGCAAATGAAATCTTGGCACATTTCTAAGGTTTTTCTTTTTTAAATGCAAGATCAAATTCTCAAAATAACATTATTAAAATTTTAAGTAACTCTTTTTACAGATTTTAGGAACAGTGGGATTAGTCGTGAATTTACGGAAATCTGTAAATTACAAAAAAATAAGCAAAATTATTTCTCTCATTTCTATAACCTATAAATTTATATTGTGAGGTTATAGTAGCCCTAACCTCACAGTAAGTTATGTTAAGTCATCTAAAACACTAAAATTCTACTAATAGTTTCAATTTATTTTTTATTTGACTATTTTAAAGACAATAAATCAGATTGTGATGATTATTGATATTTCTATTTTATTTAAAAGATTAGTTTAATTTCAAAAACGTATAAAATTCTTACCTCAAAAATTTTATACGAAGCGTGTAATGCTCAAATTTGGTTAAAAGGGTATTTTATAATTTTGTAAGCAGTAAATTGATATTTTGTTCGGTAAAATCATTTTTGTTAATGAAAAAATATAACCATCGAAGAATATTCCATTGTTGTGGAATTGATAGAAATCACTTTAACCCGTTAAAGATGAATGTGACGCTGGTGACACAAAACCAAAAACATTTTTTGACTATAGAAAGTTATTTTGTCCTCTGAATTCTCTGAATAGTGCGAAAAAAACAGTTTTTATTTTTAGGACAACTGTTGTCCCATTCGTCCTTCAAGGTCTAAATCGTTCAAATCATGTAAAACGTTTAATAATTTTCAACTTTAGCTTTCATCCTTTATATATTAATTATATATTAATCCTTTATATATATTATTTATATAATAAGGCTGCAGGAAATTGCTCAGAAATTTTGATAAAAATGAGCAGTAAAAATGAAATTTTGTCGGTATTGGCTCTGGCAGACCTTTTAGATTAGAAAAATTTCATAAAAATAATGCAAAAATAATAATATATTTTTGGTGAAAGAAAAATTAAGAAATTGTGAACTATTTTGACATTTTTATATTGATGTAAATAGGCTTGTAATTACATTTTCATTTGCTACTGACTAAAATTGATTTAGTTACTGACCAATCTGTTAATTTACTTATCAAAAATATTTTTTCCTATTTCAAGTAAACTCTTAAATTTGAAGTAATTCACAGACCATTATTTTGATGTTCATTTTTTGTTGTTTTTTTTATCAAGAGACTTCAAAATTACAAGGTGAACGATTTTGTAGGTTAGATTTAATGTAACGGTCGCCTTATTTCTGAATAACTTTAAATAAAGCAAGATAATTCCATTCAAAATTTCATTTTCAGCACTCGAATAATTTTACGAACTCAATTAATTGTATTAATTATTTTCTTTATATATTGAACGACAAACTTTTAGGTTAAGTCCAATATAACCTCACTGTTATTAATATTTTTAATTAAAAAAAATACGGCCATCATTTTTCTTCTTCTAAAAGTCTATTTCTTTAACTTGCAATTTTTCCTCCAATAATATTTATAATAATTTTTTGCTTTAAATTTTTTTTTTTTTAGTGTCCTTTTGGTGTGAATATTTGCTAATTAGTTGAGGGATAACGACTTTGCAAAGGATAATGAGAGTAATCCTCTTCAGACATTTTTGCTACATGAATTTGGAGAATTTTACGTAATTTTCACTTACTCGTCTCTCTCTTCATCTGATAACGAAGGACTCTGTAGGGATGACATTCTGTATGTATCCAATTTCACGTCACTTCCCCACACAAATTCAGCCAGCTTGTCCCGAGTTTTGATGATCAAGAAAAATGAATTATTCTATCCTTCGCCTCTGTCTTCTGCAGAATGTTCTGCGAACGAAAAGTACCCTTGTGAATTGTTAGGAACAAAAAAAACTGCCAACGGAAAAAGTTCCCTCCCACACTTTCTGTTAATTTATTAATCACGAATGTTTGAGGTGCAATACAAGGTCAAAGATATAACTTCTCATTGTTTTATTTTCGTCCCATAAATATTAAGGATGTCTGGTAGGAAATTGAGATATATATCTGAGTCTGAAGAAACTTGTGAAGATGGGTCTTTTTGCGAAAACTTTTTTTTTGGTACAGCTGAAGCCAATTAATTTCTTTTGCAATCAAACCTATATTAGAATTGTTATATTGATTGGCTTAAACTTCTTGTTGCTTATTGGAAGTTAGAGCCCTTAATCCAACAATGTGTACATAGGATATGATAGCCAATTGAGTACATAAATATTGGAAGAATCGCTTTATCTATGTACTATATAAAAAATCCACACAATCTATCGTGAAATTGAATTTCGAATGATTTTTTTTTTAAATTCACTAAACACAATTGATTGACTGGGGAGTCATAAAAAATTATATCCAATCAGAAGACAAGGATTTACCAAAGATGTAGAGTGTTGAAGAAGAACCAAAAAACTTGGTACACTAGAACTCTTGTATTGATAAGAAAACCAACAAAGGAATTATATAATTCTCACCATTCTCACTGTACACAAGAGACTGAGACCTTTCGACCGACTGCCGAGAGAAAACACACCCTTTGCAACCCAAATGCCATGCGTGTCTTCAGCAGGACATGCAAAGTGCTATAGATGAGCCAATCGAGCAATTTTCTCACACATTACACTTCCAAAAATCATCCATTTCCTTAATTTCCTGCCATCATCCCAAAATTCTTCGAGTAATCTCAAGGGTGTCTTCCGATCAAAAAAAAATCTCCATTCTAAATGATTTTCCAAATGATGAAACTATTCACACTCTAGCAGCTGGTACCATGGCCTAAAAATCTCCCTCTCTGCGCACAACCCTCAATTTCATATACGCGGAAATATCGTCCCAAGGATGGTGGTCAGAAACACTCCACCGTGGCATTCACATTTTGACATGCTGAAGGTAAACGACCCTAAAAAAAAATTCACCCCAAAGTATCAGTATATTTTTGAAAAATATGCTGACCAAAGCAGAAATAAATAAAATGCCCTTTATTCTGTAGAGAAGCCTTCCACAAGAAATACATTAACGCTTTATTCATCGTCAAAAATATACAGAGAAGCATTACTTTTTGACCATTTACAAAAATATTACTTTGACATAAATGCTATATTGGATTGTAATCTTAAAAGGTATTTTCTACAATACACATAAAATTGTTGAAATAAATCTACGAGAATCATATCAATTAAACATCACTTTATCGATTTTCATTTACTACTTTAAGCCTACTATTTTAAACATACAATTTACCACAGAAAAAAAAGTGACTGTGCTACAAAACATATGACACAGGTGAGTGCAAGAAATATCGCCGCAATCCTTTTGTTTATCAATTTTTGAAAATTTTGAAAAATTGACTTTTGGAAAGGAAAACGTAAGATTTATTCGACTTAGGTGAAAATGAAGTACAATTTTGCAAAAAGAAAAATTGAGCCAATAAGAATTGATTATTTTCAAGATGACTGATATATCCAGCCTATTAGCTGTTCACATTTCTAAAAGCGTTTCCGTATTTCTTAGTAACATTACGCCGATTCTAGAAAAGTTTTGTATCCAAATGGTTTAGGATTGAACTACAGGTATACGCTTATTGCCCTTCGACAACGCAAAGACAGATATATTCTTATTTCAAACGACGTCAACATGCTTCGCGGATCTCTCGCCATACTTGAGCTACGTATCCTTCCTGCTACGGAAACTGATAGAGCAAGAGCATATCGCTCCTTGGAAATTACAAGGGGCCAACTCACTTTTTGGCGATTTTGAGGTTTTAATGCACTCAGGCAGAGAATTTAAGTAAATTTCAGATGATATGAGTCAATAAATTTCGTTATTATTTTTTGTTTTCATGCGAAATTTCTAATTAATTGACTACGAAAAAATTGGTGGCTCTGTGTTCAATAAAAAGTCACATGATGTCAAAATATAGGGAAAATCCATTAAAAAATGTCTTTGATTTGCATGGTTTTAGTTTTTTTTGCTATTTTAAATATTCTTTGTAAAAAGTGTAGTGATTTTTTGAAAATATACAGTCTTTATATATCTCTGAAGTAATTAAAATAATTGAAAGTGGTGCAAAGTTAATTTCAAGGGTGGAAAAAAGGGTGTTTACATCCTCCCCAGAAAGTGTTTATTTCTACCCCAGGTATTTTGTGAAAAGACAAAAATGCACAGTGACACAAATTTTATTTTTATGGAAAATTCAATTGTTTTCCAATATCCGCATTACCCTCGATGTATTGCCTATACCTATGGGTAAAACATGAGCTAAGAAAGATTTTCCAAAAAATAACTATGTGCTTGGAAAATCGCCTCAAATACGCATCTATCGAAAATCACTGAGAGAAATCCGAAAAAAGTTAAAATAACATTCCGGAAATGTTTATTTTACCCTACAGTATTGATCTGAAATCGGTGTAATTATGCTTTTTGGGTGTATTAGGGATTAAAGTTATCCTTCTTCATGTTATTTTTACCCTTAAAAAGGTGTAAAATTAACATTAAAAAATGTTGATATATTTTTACACCCAAAAACTGTTAAAGTTATGAGGAAAAAAGTTAATCGCACCCCCTTTTTTTCTCAGTGTAGAAAAGTTTTTCAAAATTTTACTCTTTAAGATTGCTTGCGCGGTTTTGTTTCAGGTCAAGGGGTACAAAATAGATTTATCCCTCAAATTTTTGTGAAACAAGGAACTAACTCAAGCCAGTTGATCCCGTGTCATTCTAATTTCATGAAAACTTGCGTATCATTTAGAATGCCAAAGAGCTAACTCATTACAAAACATATTTTGAAAGGTAAAAATATGTATGTTTCGATGTTTATAATAATGCTCATACATTTAGAAAAGAATTAAATTGTTTTTATTAACATACTTAATTGAGATAATTATTATTTATACAAAGTTGAATCTTTCATGCTGTCTCCTGAAAAATGGCTCAGATTGAGTTGGCCCCTTGTAATTTCCAAGGAGCGATATGTACGTATCAACTTACAGGAGTAAGGAAGGAACCTCCACGTGTATTTAGGGCTTTTATCGGAACTAAAACGATACTCCTAGACAATCTCCGGGAGTTGACTGATCGGACTGATCCTTATTTTCCTTCTCTGAGGCTTTAATTGAGTGTCGAAAAAACATGCAAACACATCAAACCCGCATATTCTATCTCGCGGTAATGGCCACACTCAACACAAAAACCTGCTTTTCAGAACGAGGTCTCTGTATTATTTGAATGAATATTGAGGGCATGTCGATGAGTAAAGAAAAGCTTCTTTGTGATGTTTGTGTAAAATATACATTAAATGTCTTTTGTTTCCAGGAGACCCATAAGGGCCCCATGCACCGTCAACCAAGGATGAATTGCATGAAATTGGCGATTTAGAGGCCCCATGAGAAGTAAATTGAATTAAGTATTTCATTATGATCCTGTACACACTGTGATGAATTTTTGTCAAATGTATTTGATGAATTTTGACGCGATTTATGGCTGCTACATACTAAAAATGCTTTCATCAATATTTGGTATATTGAAGCAAATTGCTGGCATCTACACTTTAGAGAAATTTATGTCCATATTGACGAGTTTTCTCTATACATGTATAGGAAATTTGTTTCAATATGGACATAAATTTCTCTAGTATGTGGAGTACATAATAGAGCATTTTTAAGTAAACCACTAGCATTGTACCATCAATGTTTTTGCACATGTGCTGTGCATGTACAAAAACGTATTTTTGAGATTTTTTTAGGTAAATTAATAAAAGTTTTGGATGTTATCTAATTGTCTACACTAGAGAAATTTATGTCCATATTAGGCAATTTTTCCTATACAAGCGTAGATAATTTTCATTAATATGGACATAAATTTTTCTATGCGTAGAGATCATAATTCGTCCAGACACGAAATAAAACTTGATTTATTTTTATACTAGTTTTCAAGTTGAAGGGTTAACCAAATGCAGAAAGCCTATTTCTAAACCGATTGTAGAATGTCTGGATTCATTGGAAAGGTCTTGGAATTCCTGACCGTCTTGGTGAGTCCAAACTCATTTAAAACAATTATAAATCGATAATTAGCTGATTCAAAACTGATAAATATTTTAATCTTAAATTCAATTGTATTCCACTCAAGCGAAGTTGGACAAATTTTTGTTGTTTTATTTATTAACTTAAATTTAAAAAAAAAAACAATTTAAATTGTCCATGAATCAGTAAATATAAAACCGAAATGAAAGAGTGGATGAAAATTTGATGGTAAACACGAACTCGTAAACAAAATTTGTTCTCTCCTGCATTTTTGATTTACATATAAACTGATAATTTCTTACCAAAATTTAATAATCTTGACGAAATTTTTAAATGATCTTTAATCTGTTGGTTATCAGAAAACATAATAAATAAAAAAAATAGAAAAGAAGTTTGTGAAAACCTCGATCTTTAATTTCTTTTCCATTTAAAACTTAAAACTTTCTACAAGGAAACAATTACCTTGCAACCATTTTTTAAGAAAAGCATTAATTGTTTGAATCATGATCACGAAATCGAGCCTTGTGTAGGGTTGATAGGTTCTATCACCATTTTTTTATTATAATTTCCTATTGACAGAACACACCGGATTCTAAAAGATTTTAGACCGTCCTGTCCGTTACTTAGGGCAATTCTTTTTTGACTTTTGAGGAAGGTGGGGCTATTTAGAACTATGGGGCTATATTGATGTACAATTTTTTTGTATATTTCTAAAGGAAGCTAGGCCTTTCAATTGTTTTATTTACTTCCACAATAGTTTTGTTATGTTTTATTGAACTAAATGACATTACGCTAAAGCCCAGTCCACACAGTAGCCCCACAAAGCAACCCCACCTCCCCCTAAATTAGGATAACGTTTCCCTTGACCCTTTCTGAATTAGTGAAAGGTGTTTAGGGATTCATACGTGATTTTTATCAGAAGTTATAATTAGAATGTTGTTCATTTTGTGAACAATTAAAAACCCTTTAATTAAATGATTATTATTATTTAGATAAGACTTGAAAAGCATCATGAGCTTAACTCGTAATCTCTCAAAATGAGGTATCCAGTCCAGTGCTCCTCAATCTGAAAGTGTAAACTAAATGATGGGACTTTTGCTTCGTTTTGTCGTGGCGCCATACTTCCTGCACTCATCTTTTAAATCTAATTAAATATAGGGGACCTCTTCAAAATTTAGAAAACTGACTGAAAAAAAATGATTGTGCTAGAATGAAATTTGAGCAAAATAAAAATAATTACAGACGAACCTTCAGTCTTCATTCTTATATTCTTTTTGTTCAATTGGATCTCATCAAATCTTTGGCGTTAGCATTTCTTTCTATTTTGTTACCAACACTGCTAAAAAAAAAGTCTAAAATATCTTCTTGAAAACTGATTTAAATCTCTTGATGTAAACTGCGTAAAAGATTAGCACGAAATAGAAAAAAAACCTACTTAAATCTATCTGTTTTTCAATTACAGTAATAATATGTTAAAAATGTGATTTTTTAAGAGCAACACAAATCTGTCTTATCAGTCAGTGATACATTTTTTCCTTTTACTTTTCTGAGTTTTTAACTTCAATGGGATATGTGTTAATTATACAAAATGTGTTAAATATCTCTTTTTGCGACTAGAAATTTTTAGAGATAGCTATTTTCCCCCTTAGTCTGTGTTTACATAAAACTATATCTACATAATTTTTTTCCCACTGAAGTTGTCTCTTTCTCTCTTATTCTATGAGATGAAAATTTAATATTCATAGTTGCGTTGCGGAAAAACAGCTCTCGCTGGTAGATCATCTGGATTGTGCTGATTTCGGTAGCGCCATGTTAGGAACACTGCCAGTACCTAAATCCGGGACAAATTGACAAGTTAATTGTGACTCTTTTAATATATCGAATTTTCCAGCAACACGCACAAAAGCCACAATTATAATGGATAGGGGAACCTGGGGTAAAATGTGACGAATGAAAAAAATTTAAAATTCGATATCCTTTTAAATAAAGGAGAGGCCGATGTTTCAAATTATTATTAAGCCTCTATGAACGTTCTTAAACATACATCTTAATAGAGATTACAGAAGAAGCATTGTTTTCTTTATTTAGTCTTATAGAATTCTATAAGTAAAGCGGTATAGAACCAAAATGCTTATAATCTGCTCATAGCGCTCTTGATTCTGTCACTGAGACTACTAAAAGTAAATTAGACAAACTTTTTAAGGGCTTCTGAGGTTCTACATGCATTCCAACAAAAAGTTCTCATTATAAGCCTTTATAAAACTGTATTAAAAGACTTGTCAAAGTCTTAGTTCTATAAGGCAGCTATTTTGATTCTTGGGTCGCCAACTAAATAAGGAAAATTATAAAATAGGGGAAGGCTTTCAGGCTAGACTAGAGCTAGACTAGGGAAGCTCACTGCTAGTCTTAAGTCTAACGTTTCCTGAAAAAATGGGTGAAATTCATTAAAGAAATATGAAGTCTTTGAAGCCAGAGTGTGTGCGAAGCCCGAAAAACTTCCCCTATAGTGTTTTAAGATCCTTATTAAATAAATCTCTTGAGAGAAGCATCAATTTTGACCAACTTGTCCAAAATGAATGCATTAATTAGCAGGAAATGGATGGAATGGAAAAGAATTAATTTAATAATCGGAACTGGCCCGATTTTCTTGATAGGGAGTATATACGGTGTTCGCCAGTGGGAAAGTGGTTACCCTAAGAGGAAAACACTAAGAGGAAGCCCAGGCCGAAAGCTCTGGGCCAGATCAAAAAAGTATTTTCCTCTTAGGGTGACCACTTTCAGACTGGTGAATACCGGATATACTACATATCAAGGAAACGAATTAGATATCTCTAGATTTTCTCTATTTTACTCATTACGATGTTACGAGGATGAATCTTCTCTTCATTAGGTATATCGAATAGATTGAATATTGTTAGGAAAATCACGTATATGCGGAAAATGATTACAGATTGCATGATTACAGATTGGACTTAGATACATACAGCATAGCTTGTACATTGGCTTCATACAGCACAACTCGTAAGAAGTTCACCTTATGACTGATAGTCGCAGAATGATTTTCAGTCATTTTTGGTAATTTCCGACGATTAATTCAATAGGTGTGGAAACCGGTGAGCGTCGGGTAAGAAGAAGCAAAGAAAATTCTCAAATTCTTCCCAAAGCTTTCGGCTGGGACTCCAAGCCTTCCTCAGTCAGTGGTCAAATTTTTAGTCTTTTGTTGCTTTGTCAAAGGGTCTTTTTTGTTCACAGGGCATGGGATTTGGGGCACTGCACTTAATTTTCTACTTATTTTTAATATTTTAGCAATTTTTCTCTCTTTTTGTGTGTCTTTCTTAATATTTCTTTGTGAGACTACTGGTTTCAAAGTTCAATATTTGAGAACCGTTGTCTTTGGCAGCCGTTGGGGATTTCAAATAGTAGGTATGCATTTTCTGTATGCACGATTTTCATCGGTTCCGAAAGTACGCATAATCCAGGGACCCCCTGTATACCGATCCGTTACATAATCTAGGATTTGTAATAAATGTAGAATAAACGAAATGCAAATAGCTCTATTGTTGAACCGCTCGACGTATTGGGTGAAAATATCTAAGACAGAGGAATGAGTGAAACATTTTTTTTTTACATTTTGTGTCTCGGCTAAAACGAAACTAATTGGTTTTCAATAAAGAATTACGATTTTTCGTTCTGAAATTTCCTAAATCCGCGAAAATGTATGAAGGATTGTTAATCTATAAATGAATGTAACTGGGAATATTGAATGCCAAGTGTACCAAAAATCGTACACTAGAAAAGTCTGTAAAAGCAAGTGTGAAAGTTTTTCCAGAATTGATAAAATTGTAGAGCTTAAATTTTCCGCCTTATAGCAATAAAAGCTCTGCTAAGGCAACCATAAAAATTTTAAACGCAATGTCTCCTTCTAAGGCAGCACGTCTGATTATGGTGTAAACAATTAGTTTAGTTGATCGTAGGATCTCAGTGAATTCGGACATGAATTCGTCATGAGGGGTACAAGTGGTAGGACATAGTGCGGAAAGCTCGCGACAGTCTGGAGCCCACACCAGCCGATTGCATAAGCAGGTCACCTCCTAAGTATATTAGATTTTAAGAGTAGATATTGCTGTGCCCCTCAATAAAATATCATTTTTTAATATTGGTGAGAAATTTGGGAAGAACTTTCAGAACAAAAACTGGTAATTTCCCAAAATTCACACATAATATTTTTCATTTTAGCCGAGACACTAAAGTGTAAAAAAATGGTTATTGGTCAGTTTCCACTGCCTTGGATATTTTCACCTAGCTCAGCTCTGTGGCTACCATAAGACTATACTAATTAGAAAATTATCAGATCTTCTAGGCGTGCTATCATACTAGGATTTTTTCAATTTGTAAATTCAAATTAATTTTCACATGAATTATTCGCTCGTAAAAAAAATAAAACATTTATTTGTCACACTTGGTTCCAAGTTCCCCTAATAGACAAACTTAATGGATTAGAACTTAAATTCGCAGGGACTTTAGAAAGCTAGAAAATCATAGAGCATGGGTTAAAAAAATATTTTCGTTAGAAATTGTTACTCAATATAAGCGAATACCCAAAGAAAAAATACAGAGTTGTGCATAAAAAGTGAAAGTGCAAAAGTATAATTAAAACAATGGTTAAAAGACATTAATACCAAAAAATATATCATTAACAAACCTATTTTGAAATTGAAATTATTTTGTTAAAATTATCGCTCAATGAGATTTATTAGTTTCATGTCGTGTGATTTTTTTTTGTAATTATTGTGTTGCAAAGAGAGCAAAATTAGAGAAATGCACTTGGACTTCCTCTTGGATCTTTCTGGTTTCGGTAACGAACAGTAAGCCAAACTCCAAGAAACTGCAAAACCATCACCAAATTTTGTAATATTTTGTATTGTAATTTGAAAAAATTAAAAAATTATATCATTAGTGCTTTAAAGGAATTAGCTTTATCTAAATTTATTTAAAATAAATTAAATAAATCTGGAAAAATTCCAAATTCCAATCAATTTCATGCTATGTTATTAAAATTAACCACACGAGAAGTTTTTCTCTCAAATAATTATTTTCAATTTCACTCTTACCTCTGTAAAACTGAAGACAAGTCCAAGTTCTCCGCACATCTTGAATGCCTTATTGATGGTTTCCTCGAGCTTGAAGAGGCACGGAGGACAAGCACAGCTAGCATCAGATTCAGGGGAACAGCAAATGGGCTGGAAAATCAGAGAAATTCCCAAGTGATCTTAAAAATCTCAAATTGTCTGCAATAAAAGGACTCACTGTAATTTTATCACATGCAGGATGATCAGCAGATGCTGTGGAATTAAATCCACAGCAGTAGAAAGTCTCCTGGACTTCCTCCTTGATGGAATCCGGCACTCGACTCCATCCCTGCTCAGCCAATTGCTTCTGTTGATTAGAATTAACAGCAAGACACGAGCAGGCAATGGAGAATTGGACTAAGAACAGCATGAACAGAATAATCATGTACTGTGTTAATTGATGTTAAGGATCTGCAATGAGTCTAAATTGCCTGACTTATTTTGCCGACGCAGTGATAGCAAATGCGTCATCGACGACCTTTACGGAAGATGGGGTATTATTGATTTTTTTGCCCACATTATCCAACATGACTCTTTGTCCAGCAAAATAAAAAAAAATCTCCCAAAACAAAAAAAAAATTATTTGAAAAGGATACAAAGAAGAGCATCACTTGATTATGCTTTACAGTTCCCACCAGGCCAAGAACAGAGATCAGGAGCAGGATGATACCACAGGCTAAAATCCCACCGACAATCGGGAGATTTGTGACAATAGAAGCAGCACGTCCATAGACACCTACGCCGATCAGGAGGAATCCCACGACCTAAAACGCATCCAAAATCCATTAAAAAAAATTAAAACGAATTTAAAAAAGAAAAATTGAGATCATGGGACTTTTGTGCAGAAAAAGGGAGCATAAGTGAAACTACCCGGATATACTCACAATATACAGAACATTGAGGGCTATCAGGGAATTCTTTGAGCATGTGAATCCTCCACACATGATGGAAAAATTTTCCCAAACACTTTTTCCACAAATAAAATATGCGTATTTCGTCACACCGATAAAATTTCCAAATATTTCTTTTCACACTGCACAGCAAAACACAATATTGGAGCACACACTGAGCACACTGACAATACGTTGAGTTCACGAGAGTGAAACTTAACGAATTTCTTCCAAATTAGGCTTTAAAATTTCATGAAAAGTATTGCCATTTCTTGAAAATTTCAGAGTCATTCAAGATAGACTCATTACCGGTCAAGAAGCGTTCTTATAGAATTCTATAAGTTAATATATACCCTAAAGAACGGACAGATAAGCCCAGATCAGCTTATTGTAGGTGAGATTCTTAATGTGAGCAAACTCGGATTGCATGCAAATTCTATTTGGAACTAAAGATGAGAGATATTATACAGCAATTTGGAATCAAATTTCTGAAAAGTGGCAAGCCTTTTATTTAAATCAAAATATCTAGGTATCTAGGATGTAAGTGAACTGATAGTTGAATATAGACCTAAATCGTCTCCTCTATAATTTTGCCCTAAGATAAGATTTTGCCAGAGGTCAGTTCTCCATTTCGTATTTCCGATGCATCCAGGCCACAATTGGGCCCCTTATGCTTCCCCACTCCTACAGTAGACTCTCTCTCAAATGGGCATTTGGGGCGAAATGTCATCCGGTTTATCGATAGATTTGGGCGTCAAAGCCTTTGTAAATTCCACAAAAATCGCTCAATTATAAAGAATCATGATAAAATAGCAAGAATTACAGCGAATTTGAGCGAATTAGCTTAATAATTAAACGTGAAAATTGTTAACAAAATTTGTCGCCCGATTGAAAAAGAGCCGATTGAGTGAGAGTCTACCTACTGTATAATCCCAGGACTCCGTGTATTGGTAAAAAAGTAGTCAGTAAATGATGGGAATTGAAATGGATCTGAATATCAGCGATAGAATGCTCGGTTATGAATCTCATTTCAGTTCATTAGAAGCAAGGGCGTACCCAGAATTTTACACAGAAAGGAGAGAGGGACTAAACTAAATGGACAAAATTCAAAATTATGGCAGCAGGGTATCTAAAAAGAATATTTTTGAAGTTTTATCCATAAAATAAACGTTTTCCTAACGAACAAGAGTTTTCTCGTAAAATAACAAAAAACCGATTTCAAATAAATCTTTATGAATTCGATCTTAGAAAAATTAAAAAAAAAAATCTTTACTAGGCTCCATTTAGGAAGAGGAATTGATTTTTGAGGGAATTTTGTTCTTTGATTCATTTCTGCACCGATTTGAACGATTTTCACGGATTTAGACAAAAGGGCAAAAACTTTTTCAAACGTCAGTTTTTCTTGAAAAAAATTGCGCTTAAGCCGTTTAAACTTGAGAATAATTGTCCCAAAAGAAATGGATATTTTGAGTGATTTATGAATCGATTATAAATCGGTAAACTGATGCGAAAATAATTTTGAGATGTATAGCGCATCTAAGACACGAGTTCGAGCATTTTTCAAAGCATGTGACACTTAGCACTTCTAAGACAATGTTGTATTTTTTTTTATTTAAGAAAAGTGATTTAAAAGCATTCCCAAAATTATAGGAACCTAAAGTTTTTAAAATTAGATAAAGTGCATTATTTCTTTGGAATAAAAAAAATACCATAAATCTTTTTTTAATCGAATTCGAGTGATTTTGGGATTTTTAAATAGCCCAAAATGCTGAAAATGCTGTTAGGTACATCGCGGCATTCCTGTAAATTATTAAAGAGAAATCTCCTGAGCTTATGCAAATATTCTGGGTGAATAAAACCATTTCGCGCGGTTTTCTTCGCTCCCAAAAATGTGCATAATCTCGGGACTCCGTGTATTACCGAATATACTACTACATACTACATACATGCAGCAGATCTGAGCAGTATTTTGATAAAAAAATGTCAGAAAAAAAATTAAATTTGGTCAGCAAAACGAAAGTTATAGATATTTTGCTCAAAATTAGTAAATTATTCTTAGCAAACGAAAAATTAAGAATTTATGAACTAATCTTGACATTTTAGATTAGATTTAAAAGGATTTATGTTCATTTTTCAGTTTTTTTTAATCTTAAAGACCAATTTACTAACCAAAAATGTTTAGATTTTAAAATATTTAACGTTGAGTGGTTTTAATTTATTTTGTTAAATTTAAAATTTAGTAACTGCCTGCAGCTTATATATTTATCAGGTTTCACAAGGCATGTCTTATTTTGTCGTGGGTGTGGTCTTTCAAAAAGCTTCCTAAAATTATTTAAGCTTGTTTGCTCAGGGAGAGTTATAGGTCACCATTACAAAATTACGATGCAGAGAAAGTTCGAAAAACAATATCGAAGCTCGTCTTGATATTTTTCGAGGAATGTGTTACTTAAAACTGTTTGTGGGCGGAGCTAATTTATAAGGTCAAATATTATCTCCATGCAAAAATATTATGAACAATAAAGTTCTGAAAGAGTTTTATGGTTTATTTGAATTTATTCTATTTTCCTGTGAAATTTTCAAGATCGCTTACCTTATTTTTCTTCAGATGAACTTATAAAAACCTTTCCAATTTCGGCCCTGTAATATTTTTTCTGGATAAGAACATCCTGGAAAGATGAGCAGATTCTTTCCGAGATTTTTTTATCCAAGACTTCCAAGTGATAATAAAATTTTTCAAATACAAAAAAAGTAATTGAAAAATTTAATTGGTTCAAAGATCAAAAGCTTAAGAAATTATTCATAAAATTCAAATCAAACTTCCGTTTTCTTGTAGGCCCGATTGATATGTTCGTAGCCAAATTGGAGAAGATACTGGAAGGATTTGTTGTCAACCAACTGCCCTAATTCTGGCGAATGGAGAAACTCTCTAATTGAAGGCAGAGTATCTTCGAGATTCTCATCTCTGAGATGGCAGCAATCGATTAATTTGAAGAACATCATGTTCTGCATATCATTGAGTGGATTGTTCATGTCGTAATTGCTCCAGGAATCCCTCAAGATGGCTGCACACCAAATCTTATGCCTGACACTCTGACTCTCCTCTCCGACAAAATGAAGCATCTCCAGAGCCTTCCGGAAGTCATATTCATTGGCAGTTTCATTCTCTTCTGAAATATAGAGCTGAAAGAAAGCAGATGATCATGAATCTTCAATTGAAACAGAGCCCCGAAGAAAGCCAACTCACATTGATAATCTCTTCGGGCTTCAAGACTTTGGGATTGGCAGTGTCGTATCCAAAGGCCTGAAGAACTCCAATGGGAAGCAGTTCCTGATACTCAATCAGATTGAGTTCATTGTTGATCATCTCGATCTGCTCATTAGCTTCCCCAGCTGCGAAATAGGACAACTTAGCCAAGGAGAGAATAGTCTTCTTCCTGGCCACGAGGTCAGTCTCATTCTGCGCCAAGACATAGAGGGTTTCAGCAGCTTTCAAAAGTTCCCCATTGAAGAGGAACTGCACCCAAGCAAGAGATGGATGGTCGTGCAGGAACCTCCCAAGAGCTGCCTGATTCCCCCGGAAACGCTCAAACAAATCCTGCTGCTTATTCTGCCTCAAATGCCAATTGATTGCAAATTGCGAGAATTCCATATCCTTGAATCTCTCAATGTACTCCTCCAGTTTCGCCTGATTCCTCGTTCTATCGCAAATCGCCACGAGAATCTGAAAGTCCATGTATTTCTCTGCCAACTTCGCTGCCAACTCAAACTGCTCATCTTCCACAAAAGGATAGATGAGATCTCCTCTTTGGGACTCATACTGTTGCAGGAGAATTGTGTACTTCTCTTTGTCGCGATTGCTCTCCAGAAAATTCCTCCGTCCATCTAGCACAAAATCTGTCAACTCCATCAGTTGATGGTAGTGCTTCTGCCTTAATTCTGGCTCCCCCGTTCCTCTTGCTCCGTATTTTAGCGTCAAACTGATCATTTTCAAAAGCGCATCTCTTATCCCATTTTTCCCACTCACTGTCGTCCAGGGAAGCCTCTCATGGAGGCGTGATTGGGATTCTGGGAGGGTAAAGAGAGATCCCTTGACCTCTCTAAATTTGATAATGTCCTGAATAGCAGCCTAGAGGGCACGAAAAATAGTATTTGCTATAGAAACCATTTTATGGACCCTCCCCTAAAAATTACTTTAGGCCACGCCCGTTCTATTTCCTTCAATTACTGCGGCCAAGTGCAAAAATCTTTTTCGAAAGAATCAATAAAAAAAATTCTAAGCCACACCCTATTAATTTTTTTAATTATTAGTCAAAATTAAAAGACAAAACCTGTTTCAAAAATAAATTTCAGAGTGAATTTTCGGAATGTACGAAATATCAAGGTAGAATTGTTCGTAAATTATCTTTTCGCGATTTTTGGGCACATTACTGTTTATTATCGATTTAAGCAAATTTATAATTTATCGAAAAAGACAATCGAAAATTGGAAATAGGAAAGAAGTGTTAATTTTTTACTGGTTTGACATTTAAACTAAATGCAAACTAAAAATTCAACATCAAAATTTTTTCCGTCAGAGGCGTCGATGGAAAAAATATCTGCATGATGGACTATCTTCGAAACTTATCCGAAAAAATCGAAAGACCTTTTTCGAAATAAAAAAAAAACAATAAAGCTTTGGAGGGGAAAGAACAAAAACTTTTGAAGACCATTAGTACATTTGTCTTACTCTGGACCTGGACCGAAAAGAAACATATCCGAAGAATCGAAAAGTCATTTTCGAAATAAATTAAAAACACAAAGTTTTGGAGGGGAAGGAACAAGGATCTTCGAAGACCGATAGTCCGATTTGTCTTATGTCCTAGACAGACACACTTACGACTTAAGTCGAGAGACGACTTAGTGGAAAATGATGGAAATGTAGTTTGACCATTATTTCTAATATAATTACGCTAAGCGGTCTCTCGGCTAATCCTCAGGTCTGTCAAGGCCCTTACTCTGGACCTAAAAGAAACATATCCAAAAAATCGAAGGGCCGTTTTCGAAATAAATAAAACAAAAACAAGGTTTTGAAGGGGAAAGAACAAGGATCTTCGAAGGCCGATAGTCCATTTACTCTGGACCAAAAAGAAACATATCCGAAAAAGTCGAAAAGCCGTTTTCGAAATAATTTTAAAAAAAATTTTGGGGGGAAAGGAACAAGGATCTTCGAAGACCGATAGACCATTTGCTCTGGACCGAAAAGAAACATATCCGAAAAAATCGAAAAGCCGTTTTCGAAATAAATAAAAAACAAAAACACAGTTTTGGAGGGAAAAGAACAAGGACCTTCGAAGACCGATAGTCTCTATTTGTTTTACGAGTTGGAAATTTCAAGAAAAAATCCAAATTCGACCAAATCGGTTTAGAAATAAGCCCACTACAGCGATTTAACTTTTACCTCGAAAAATTCTATATTGAAAATTTCCCGGTGTTAGGTGACTATGGGGGAAATGTCTTTATGAAGTATCTCCTCCAAGACATATTCGGAACAAAAGAAATCGTTGGAGGGGTATCGAAATAAACCAAAACATAGTTTTGGAGCGAAAGACGAAGGAGCAAAGAAGTCTGTAATCGACATATTAGAGATCTTCAAAAATCAGAAGTCAATATCTCTTACCGTTTGGCATTTTAGATGAAAAAACCATACCGCTAAAAAAATACACAAAAAATAATCATTTATGAGTACTTTACTGATTCATTACCGATTAAAACTGCTATAGTTGTATTGGAAATTTCAAGACTTTTCTAAAAAAAAAAATCCACGTTAGATCCAGGTTAGAAATAAGCATTTTGAAGCGATCTTTAATCTCAAAAATTTCGATATCGACATTTTTTCGGTCACCTCCAAAATATATTCGAAATCGTTCGTCATTTTCGAATTAAACCAAAATAAACATAGTTTTGGGAGGGGAAGCAGGAAGGAAGAAAGTAAAGATGTACCCAGAGAGCACAGTTAGCTAAAATAGGCAGCGTTTTCAGCAAAAATATGCTGAAAATTATTGCCTTTTTTAGCTAACTGTGCTCGCTGGGTTTTGAATGAATTTTCAGTCTGATGGGATGTTGCAGTTAAGGGACGGAAAAATAGACCCTTCTGGATTTTTTGTTGTTTTTTTTATTCTTCACAACGATTCTAAAATGATTGTCCTCTTCATCAAGTTTCGATGATATAAAAATCAAGTACAAGCGGAAAGATTTTCTGCTGCACTGCACTTGGACTTGATCACAATTATTCTCTTTCGAATTCACCATTCAGCTGACTGACACAGAAAGGTTTCTGTGGAGAGCACATCCATTCTCGAAAAATCGTGAAAAATTAAAAAGAAAAAATCAAGAAAGGTCACTTTTTACGTCCACTATCTGCTAAAGTAAAGAAATGTCTGGATAATATCGAAAACCAGAAGTCGATACCTACTACCGTTTTGCCTCAAGATCGAAAAAATATTCCTCCAACAAAAAATTGGGATAAAATAAATAATTTACGAGTGTACTTTAACGATTAAAACCGATGCAGCCGACTTCGAAATTTCAAGACTTTTCAAAAAAATCCAAATTCGACCAATTCAGCCGAGAAATAAACCTTCTAGAGCGATTTTAGCCTTTGAATTTTTTCGGTCATGGGTCTCTATGGCGAAAAACATATTCGGCAATATCATCGAACCATTTTTGAAAGAAATCAAAAGAAGACAATTTCAGAAATACAGTTTCTAGATAATGTTTTTAGAGGGGGGGGGGGGGGGTCATCGAATACCAGAAGTTGATATCTCTAACTTTTTGGCTAGAAGCTAAAAGAAAATAATCAAATAATTTTTTAAAAAAACTCACCAAGACCACGGAGTTAATCTCCACGATTGTTGACTTATTCTCTGCCAAGATTTCCTCAGAAGCAATGTATTCCTCCATTAGATCACTGAACGCGTGGAAAATGTCCTGAATCTTTGTCACTTTCACATAAAACAAATCCTGATGGGTTAAACTTCCACATGGCACTTCCTGTCTCTGCTCCAAAACAGCCTTTATCCCATTGTCCAGAACCTGAGGATGACTCCCTTGAGAATTTCTCAATGAAATCGCCGCAACAATCTTCTCACTGATGTCTGCAAGCAAATGAGCTGTTGCTTTGGATGCTCCTCTGCAGGATATAGCTCTCAATCTTTCCCACAGTTTCGTCGAATGGAGAAAATCAATGAAGTGGTTCAGAGCGAAATTCTTCTCGCGCAGCTGCTGAATGATCTGCAGAGATGTTGAACTGCCCAGAGAATGCCTGGAAAAGTCCATCTCAGTCTGTTCCCATCGTGGATCAGCAGCAGGCTTGTCATCAGCGAGATCTTGAGCTATTTTGAGGATTGACACGTCCATGGGTGCATCAACTTCCGGAGTGACAGCATCTGATGGAAAGATCTCTTTCAGGATCGCAAAACATGCCACAGAATTCCTCTTCAGCTGATAGATAAAGGCCGATTTGAGCTGACTAATAATGTCACTGTTGGAATTGCTGATGGCTTCGGGATCGAGATCGTAAAGTGTGAGATTCCCAATGGTTGTTTGCTGAAGATATCCACTGTCTGAGAGGATCTGACTACTCTGGAGAGCATCAGAAGTGATTGAGGCATTGAAGAAATCTCCAGGCTCAAAATCAGCCGGAGAAATACAAACAAGTCCATAGACTCTGGAGAAGAAAATTGGGCATCCCTGACACATGCTAGCAGCCATCAATTTATCTCCTTGAACCAGAAAATCGAGTCTCTCAACCTCATCCGAAGCCCTTTCAGCTGGTTCTGTAAACCGACGATAAAGTTCCTTCAACTAGTGTTAAGCGAGATACGATTTGTCAACTAACTTAGAAGTTGTTATAGGACTTTTCAAGTTAGCACCACCCAAAAAATAAGCCACGCCCTTTTAGAAATTAGGGCCAAATAATGTTGAAATCTTGCAGTAAATTTGCAAACGGTTAATAAGGGCATGCTATAAAATTCCGGATAAAAGTTGCTCCTACAAATTCAATAATAGGCGGAGTCAAAAAAGACTTCGTTCCTTGAATAAAAACCACGCCCCCTATACCATTTTTTTTAAATTGAATTGAGATTGAATTAAAAATTAATTAAATTTAAATTGAAATTGATTTAAACAAAGATTGAAATAAAATTGTTCAGAATTGAAAGTAAAATAAATTGAAATTAAATAAGAATTGAATTTAAATTGGATTAAAGTTAAATTGAAATCAAGCTAAAGTTGAAGTTTAATTTAAATCTTAATTAAAGTTAACTGAGTTGGAATTGATTTGAATCAAAATTTGAATTTGAAATAAAGTCAAATTAAAATTTGAGAAAGAGGTTCAAAATTTGGCTCAGCAAATTCATTTTACCTTATTTTTTTTTATAGTGCAAAACATAATTTTAGATGGCCGTATGATTTTTTTTTAATTCACTGATGACTCAAGCGTCCTTTATGGCTCCGGCACACATTTTAGATCAGGAAAATTTCACAAGATCAAAATTCAGATCTCTTTCTTTCTTAAAAGTTTAGCATATGTCTATCGTACTCTTTTACACTCTTCTTCTTCTTTTGAATTGACTTTGCTCCCATTCTAAACTAACTCGTAAGTTCCACTACTGCGCGCGGGTCTCACTCGGTTCCCTCTCCGAATTTTTGCATGGCTCCCCTTGTTTATGGTGTTTTTTGTTTTCCTATTAACTTACTTTTATTTTATTTTATTTTATTTAAATTTAAATGTAATTAATTAATTTCAATTTAATTCCTTCATAAAGACCCAGACAAAACGTGTTCTTTTCGAACCTCGTCTGGATCTCTAAACTCCCCTCCACTGTTCTCAATGTACAGTTTAAAACGAAATTGTTTAAAAAAAAAAAACCTTCAATCATTTGTAATGATGGGGTTTTTATCATGAGAGTTCCATAAATTTTCAGCTTATACAACCTATGAAAGGGGATTTCCACCGTTTGCCTCTGGAGGTTGGTCACCAACGCTAAGACGGCGGTGGACGCAATACTGTAGGGTAGAGTAAGTACTTTTCGCCACCTTAAGGTTTGACACCCTTATAATTCTTACACTTTTTGTCGAAATGAAATGAAATTTTGTGTACAAGTGCTTTGAAGCATTGTCTCTCTAATGAACCAGGAGACTTTCCGGGAACTTTTGAGTATCTGGTTCAAAAAGTACATTTCCTGCAACAATGCATGTTTCAGTACTTTTCGCCACTTTGTAAACACTTTTTCGCCACTGTGTAAGCACTTTTTCGCCACTTGTTTTTAATTGATTTTTAAGAAACAGCTGCTTTCTAAAACCCCCAAAAGTACACGGCACAGTGCTTTTCTTATTTAACACCGATATTAGACAATTATTAGAGTATTTCGAATGATTTTTTGCACATTTTTTATTTGCGACAAAAATCAATTGACAATTACGCCTGTTTCAACTAAATTCCGCGAGGAGCGCCACTTGTAAAATACTTGGAAAAATTAGTGGCGAAAAGTACTTACAAAACCGAAAAAATAAGCCCTATTTCACCACATCCGTATTTTTTATTTTTTTGGAAAACATTATTAAAAAATTATATTAGAACAAAGCTAGTTAATAACGGATTGACTTTCAGTGAAAAAATATCGAATACTGTACTGAAAAAACATAAAATAATGCAAGACAATTTGTCTGAGCGTTGACAAGTTTATTAAGAATTCCATCTTTTTTTGGTGACCGTTCACCTTGTCGGGAATTTCTTTAATTAACTTGCAAATAACCTAGTCGGTGGAGCATCTGATATGGTTTTCTGATTCATTTGGCTAGAGGTCACGAAATAACACTCATTTCGTAGTTCCACGAACTCATAATTTTCTTAAAATGTGATTTTAATTTGGGTGGCGAAAAAGGGCTTACTGGCGAAAAAGTACTGACTCTACCCTACATTGTAGATATTTTTGGAGAGTGAATAAATATAAAAAAAAAACATCACACTAAATTCAATTTTAGTTCACGCTAATTTTGAGTCTTATGCAAATCTTTTCAGGAAGAAAGGGATGCGAATTTCGGTTTCATGAAATTTTATCGATATAAAAGGTGTGCCGGAGGCATAAATGCCTAAAATTACTTTGAGGTAAAATTGATTTGCAAATGAAGTGGCAAATGACAGATGGCATTAAAAACAATTGAAATAAAATTGATTTGAATCAAAATTGATATAAAATTGAATTTAAATTGGAGTAAAATTAGAATGAAACAGAAATTAAATGTACAAAATTGAACTGAAATTTTAATCAATTTTTAATTTCAATTTCAATTCCATTTTACGTCAATTTTGTTTCAATATCAATTCAATTTCAATTCGATTGCAAATCATTACCGTCAAAACCACAACGATAATGATGATGATTATGGTTGCTACTGAAGAGAAATTCAATTGAAAATGAATCAAAATTGATATAAAATTGAAATAGATTTGAATTAAAATGTAATTTAAACCATTAAAATTTTTGAATTAAAATTAATTTAAACCAAAATTGAAATAAAATTAAAATGAATTCGAAATTCAATTAAATGAACATTAAACTGAAATTGATTTGCAATAGAAGTGAGATTGAATTGACATTGAAATAAAAATTAATTGAAGTTGAAATTAATGAGAATTAAAATTGATTTGAAATTGAATTCAAAGTGAATGGAAATCAATTTGAAATCGAAGTAATTTATGATTGAATTTAAATTTCAGGAAAATGGAATTGAAATTGAATTGGAATTGATTTAAAATTGGATTGAAATCAAAATGAAATTGGAACGAAATTGAAATTAGATTAATAAACTCACATTAAAATTACATTAAATGTTCATTCAAATTAAACTTTGAATTGAAATTGACCTGAATTCGAGGTGAAGTTAAATAGAAATTTCGTTAAAAAAAAGAATTTTAATCGATTTGCAGCTGAAGTGATTTGAGATTGAATTAAAGTTGCAAGGAATTGGTATTTAAATTTAATTTGAATCGAATTAAAATTAAATCGAAATTGACCTGAAATTAACTTGAATAAAAATTGAAATAAAATTGGAGCGAAATCGGAATTAAATTGAAATCACAAGAATTAAAATTGGTAATGAAATAATTTTGAATTGAAAAATCAAATGAAATTTAAATAAAACCGAAATTAAATTAATCAAGTTAAAGGAAGTGAAATTGAATTGACAGAATTAAAATGGCATTAAAACTGCATTGAAAATGAACTAAAATCGAATCGAATTAAAAAAAGATATCGATTTGAATCAAAATTGATTTAAAATTGCAGAAATTTGAGTCTGAATTAAAATTGCAAAGAACGTGAAACAAAATTGAATTAAAAGTGTATTGAAGTTGAAATTGGATCAGCATTAAATTAAAATTAAAATGAAATTTTAATATAAATCGAAATTATATTAAATGTATAACATTGAAGTGAATTTGAATTGAAATTGAATTAAAATTAAATTAAAACCAAATTGAAATTGATGTCCAAATTGAACCAAAATTGAATTGAAATTGAACTGAATTGGAATTGAAGTCAAATTGAAATTTTCTAAACACAAATTAAAATTGAATTTAAAATTCTCATAAAATCAATTTTAAAATCAAATAGTGTATTTTCTTAAAAAAAATACTAATAATAAAATTTAAAAAAAAATATTGAGAAACATTTTAAAACAAAAATTTACAAAGTTAAAAATTCTATTTGCAAACTTACCATTCAGAAGAATTGGGAAGATTGTCTTCTCTGAATAAACATAGGCATAATTCTTGTTCAGCAGAAATTTCATGGCAAGCAGATCATTTTCCTGCTCTTCACTGTGGAAGGTGTTGTAATTCATCTGGTGGAAGTTACTGAGCTGCAGATGATCCTCACCCTCGCTATGACTGAAAGTTACTGAAAGCATTCAAAAGAAAAATAATCCCATACTTTCCGGCAAAGAAAGGAGAAAATAGTTTTGCTTACTGAGAGCGTAATGAAGCTGAGGAGTGAAAGATTTATTCATTCCTGCTGCCAGCACTACGAGATCCGACTCAGACGTCTGAAGATCCAGCAACCAAATCTCCACTTCATTGGGATCTCGATTGACCCAGAGTTTCTTATGGAAGGCTTCCCGGATGCGACGTAGGAATTCGGAATCCTCAAAGATGAAGCATTCCGTCTCACCGAGCTGAAATCTCCAGCGTTGAATCCAGCGCTCAGACATCACGGACACCGTCCATTGTCTCACTCCGCTGGATTCAGCGCACATTCTGAGAAATTTCTGAAAGGAAATGGTCGAGGTAGGGTTCATTCTCTTGGACAGGGGGATTTTTGGACTTACATTCTCTTTATCCTGACTGTGCATGCCCATTATAACTGAGGCAAACTTCCTCCCTATTCCCCCGAGGAAACCTGAGGGGGCTTTGATGGCTCTGTTTGTGATGTTCTGCCTCCCTCCAGACATCTGAAGCTGCAGGAGAACCAAATCGCACGTCGTGGTGGCCACAATATAGCCAATCGGTGAAATATTTAGCAATTCATCGAACTCCTGACCCTCCAAGCTTATCGTATCGTCAATGGAGGAGCCATCGTGAGCCACAGATGGCCAATACCGGATGTCTCCTGTCGGAGACACTGCCAGGCATGAAGCCATCTGCTGCCCTTCGCTCACGAAAACTGTTATCAGGGATGCCTTGTGGCCAATATCGCAGTGCGGGAGTGTCAGCTCACGGCACTGCCCTGCGATCCCTCGGCGCTGTATTGGACGGGTTCCATCGCTCCTCGGGGAACCGAACTTCGATTCCCGATACTGCCAAACAAGAAGACGTCTTCCACAGACCACCCAAGCCCATCCGTTTTTGGCTGAGGAGTTCATTGACACCAGGACATTTCTATCTGAGAATGTCAAGGCTTCATTGACCAGCACGGGCACAGGAAGCCCATAAGTCTTGACCACGTTGTAGTCGGACTTGGCAATGATCTGCAGGGTTTGATTTGAGCGTCCGGAAACACTGAACCGGCTTTTATAGGTTATGTTGCCGGCCAGAAGAATTGCCCCCGAAAATACCAAATAAATCCCAAATTATTCACATTTAATTATTATTTTATAACTTATTTAGGCTGCTGAGAATGTCTGGCACAATTCCTAGAGGAAAATTAAAGCCAAATACCTGGAAGCGGAGGATTTCTTGATGCTTGAGAAGGGTTTGCGGGCACTCGGCAAATAAGGGCTCCCTGTGGACAATCGAGAACTACGTCCACTAAATACAGGACTCTGGAAAGACCTATCCATCCTGCCCAGGAAGTCCACTCAGATTTTCTCACAAAAAACACAGTAAACAGAATTTATTGAGAATGTTTTGTGCACTCGCGACTATAGAGGAATTCTCACTGACAAGGGGGAGATATTAAGTCGGAATTGGTGTACAGCAGAAAAATGAAGTGCTTGGAAGTCTTTGGAAGTGGAAGTGCTCGAATATAAAGTCTTTTCCGTTTGATTCCGTATTTTTCAGACTATGTAACTTTTAATTGAGATGTTTAATTTAAGCGGTAGTAGTATCCTAATGGAAGAAAATTTGTGGATATCAATTGGAGAAATTGTTAAAAAAGAAAAGCTTGGATGTATTGAAAAGCTCGATTAAAAAGCACCTGCATTTCACAAAGAAAAACAATGTCCCAACCCAACTACATTTCGCTATAGGTTTGGGACGAAAACACTGTTACTCTTGGGGACAATAGGGTCATATATCGACGGTTCCATTCCATATACTATTCTATCTCAGAATGACAACATTTCAGGAGAGCCATTTGAAGTTAGCGATTTCCTATGCTGCCCGTGTAATTTTTTTTCAAAAAAATGGAATATCTCGTTACCCGAACGCAGGATGACCACCAAATTTTCACAAGTTGTAGATCTCGGTCCCAGGAACAACATATCTCTCGGAGTAATATAATTCTAAGTCGACTTAGAATAGTATGGGATGGAACCGTCGATATGACCCGGAAAATTCTACACGCTTTTCTGGAAAATTGAGAGTAGTTTATTATATCAAAATATGCAATCTACAACCTTTGGATATTCTATTTTGTGTTTCTAAAGAACTTTTTGAAGAAAAAAAATAAAATAATATAAAAAATTTTGAAAAAGAAAAGTCATTTCAAAAAGTTCGAAATTAGTGATTTTTGATCTCAAATATTTTCTTTTCCTGAATATCTGGAATCTTGAGAAAATTAGCCAAGAATCTTACATCCTTCTATTATGATGTCGTGCACAAACCGATAGATTTCAATTAATGTTAATAGTCAAAAAAAAATTGTTTTTTCCCCGGGTCATATATGACCCTAATAACGCGAAAGAGTTAAGGGATATCCCATATAAGTTTTCCACCATTAGTTTGTTTACCTTTTTGCACATAGGGTAAATGTCCTAATTCAAAACAATTTCCAGACGCTTTAACTTTGACAGAAGATTCAACACATTAAGTTCATATTTTTCTGAAGAGAATTACATAAAATTGCTCCTTGACTCTTCTAGAATGTCACTGTTTAGTGAAAATTCTTTAGATATAATTTGAAAACTTCTTAAATACAAGAAAAATACGCGAGTGTAAAATGCTTCAATTGGAAACATATTAATCCAAATGGAGACAAGGGAAAGTTTCTAATTGGAGACAAACAGTGCAAGTGAAACCGCGAAAGTCAAAACCTTGTTGAGTTGCTCCTGAGTGTAGGATACGTTCTTATTCCTGGTCTTTTCCCCTTTCTATCTAAAACAATAAGAAAATCTCTCCAAAAAAATCATATATCCGGGGTTTCCTATTGAAGCATTTGCAAATACTTCAGAAAAACCCTTTTTGCTCACGAAATAGGTAATTATTTCATTTGAAAAGTTCACGTACTGTTAACAATAAAGATTAGCACTTAATTTAACTAAAATTAGCCAAAAATATGACATAAATGTTAAACAAAACGAATAAACGACAGTCACTCTATTGTGTTTTTCATTGGAAAACATGGTCGATCTATGAAAAAATTCAATGGTGAAAAGGTACACTGTTAATTTATCTGAGAAATTAATAAATTAGAATTTGTGAATATGAATAGATTTTCGCTTTATTTGGAGTAAAGTTAACTAAATAATGAAACTGTGGTATAGAAAATATATAAATATAATAATTAGTACTGTTATCATGAAAACAATGACGTTTCCATTTGGAGTATCGAAAAATTTCCATTTGGAGCAGGTTTTGAATTAGCTTAATTTACTCTACTGGAAAAGTTTTAGTGTCTTGCATCTCTTCAATGGTAAAAAGTAGTCTTCAAAAAAGTTGATTCGTGCTTTTTAGGACTTTTACAAAAAAAAGAGGTTTATTTAGCAAAATGTTAAAAATATGTGTAAAAATAAATTTTTTCAGATTTTTTTTTTAAAGTTGTCCTTTATTTAGATTTTTTATTTTAATAAATAAATTATCGATTTCTATGAGAAGTGCTGGAAGTATTGCAGCATTTTCGAGAGTGTTGCGTAGTTTTGGAAGTGCAAAGGCCCCTTCCATACAAATAATGGAAGTGTCTAGAAGTGGTGTACACATTTTCACTCAAATATCTCCCCCTTGCTCACTAGTCATTTTCTGCGCGTAATCAATGATGTCGAAAAACCTTCTTACAGCCAACTTCACGGAACAGCTCAGCCAGGAGCATTTTTGGCGGGCTTGTCACGCTAGTGAGGAAATCTCTTGTGTGTAAAGTGGAAAAACCTGAGAAAAAATGGGTGAAAATGAACGCTATTTGCAAGACATCCAGAGGGAATATGTCGACTTCTTGGATGATGAGGTAAGAATCCCAGAACCAAGTACTTTTATTGAGTTTTTCATGATTTCCCTGTGCCCTTTCAGGAAGATCAAGCGATCTACTCAACCCACATCAAGACCATGGTTTCTGAGAATTCCCGGCGTCTGATTGTCAATATCAATGACTTGAGGCGGAAGAATCCCGCCAGGGCAGCAAGTCTCCTCAACAATGCCTTTGAGGAGCAACTGGCCTTCAGTCGTGCCCTGAAAGATGTGGTTATGTCCAATCAGTCTCGCTACACGAAAAGTGATGATGACTTCTTCGTGGGCTTCGAGGGAAGTTTTGGGAATCGCCATGTTACTCCTCGATCCCTCACTTGCCAGTAAGTTAATTCCCCATCTAATTATTCAGCAAATTCTAAAGAATTCCTTTGCAGGTTTCTAGGGAATCTTGTCTGTGTTGAGGGAATTGCCACGAAAGTCTCCCTGGTGCGCCCCAAAGTCGTCCGGAGTGTCCACTACTGCGCTGCCACGAATAAAGTCATGGAGAGGAAGTACACGGATTTCACCTCCTTCGAAGCCATTCCCAGTTCAGCGGTCTATCCGACAAAGGATGAGGACGGGAATCTACTGGAGACTGAATACGGTCTCTCAGTTTACAAGGATCACCAGACAATGACTCTCCAAGAAATGCCTGAAAAAGCTCCTGCAGGGCAGCTTCCACGATCAGTTGACGTGATTTGCGATGATGATCTTGTGGATCGTGTCAAGCCTGGAGATCGGGTCCAGATCGTTGGGAATTATCGTTGCTTGCCTGGGAAGCAAGGCGGCTACACTTCCGGCACTTTCCGCACCGTTTTGATTGCAAACAATATTTCGCAGCTCAATAAGGAGAGCAATCTGGCCATTTCCCGCGAGGAGATTACTCAGTGCAAGAAACTGGCCAAAAACAATGACATCTTCGAGCTACTGGCTAAGAGTCTCGCCCCCTCCATCTACGGGCATGAATATGTGAAAAAAGCCATCCTCTGTCTGCTCCTGGGAGGAATTGAGAAGAATCTGCCAAATGGGACAAGACTCCGTGGAGACATAAACGTCCTCCTGATTGGAGATCCCAGTGTGGCCAAATCTCAGCTTCTGCGGTACGTCCTGCAGACAGCTCCCAGAGCCATTCCAACTACCGGAAGAGGTTCCACGGGCGTGGGTCTCACAGCTGCTGTTACAACGGACCAGGAGACTGGTGAGAGGCGCCTGGAAGCTGGCGCTATGGTCCTGGCTGATCGAGGAGTCGTCTGCATTGACGAATTCGACAAAATGAGTGACTTAGATCGAATTGCCATCCACGAAGTGATGGAACAGGGAAAAGTTACCATCTCCAAGGCAGGGATTCATGCTTCCCTGAACGCTAGATGTTCCGTTCTGGCTGCTGCTAATCCGGTCTATGGCAAGGTAAGCAATTTTGAAAAATATCTCATGCCTATTTCTAGCACGCCAAATTCCCGGAAGTTCAATTGTTCAAAAACCCCAAAACTGTTTTCCGAAAGATTATCTGCTTTTAATTACTTCATAAAATTAATTTTAGGCCACGCCCCTTCTGGATTAACCCTTTAACGACGAGATAGTTTTCGCTGACCGAAAATCAGCAATGTAAATGAAATCGATAAACAAAACTTGTAAAATGTCTTACATCTAATCTTCGAAAAGCAAACAGAGTCTGATTTGGTGTATTTTTTGTCTCTATGAACAATAGGGACAAAAATAGCCCAAAAATTTTAATAATTTTTCTGACGATACCAATGACTGATAATTTTCACTCTAATGAAAAATAATATGTTTGAGTATTGTAGTTTCTTTTTCCAATACGGTTTTGCTTGAAAAGAAACTGGAAGTTTAAAAAATAATTAAAATCAATTTTCTATATGAGAATATAAAAAATTCGTAATTTTTGAGTGTAAATATTTATCGTATAGCAAATAGATGGAGAATTGCAAAAAATATCCTAGATTCCTTCAACCTTCTACTTTACAATTATGTACAGACATAAGAAAAAAATAACTTTAGGTAGTCAGGAAAAATTATTTATTTTTTATGGGACACCGGTGTTCCAATTGTCCTTAAAGGGTTAATAGCAAACTGATTTTTTTTTCAAATGAAGAAATATTAAAAAGTATTTAAACTTCTTGGTATGACAGATATTCATGGAGAATTTATTAGAAATAAGATTCAGGTGTGGCTTTAAAAAGACGTGGATTTGCCTTTTTTCATTGCTGACTACATCAAATCCCATAAATGAATAAATTCGTGCACCTATTTATTCCATACTTACGAAAATTTTTAATAGAATTAACTACAATTAAATTAAATAGATAAAATAAATGGACTTTTCGTAGGGACAAAGCATACGAATGGGCGTGGTCTGTAAGGGGCGTAAATTTATCAAATTTTTCGTACCTGACTACACAAATTTCTTTTCCCATTTAAAGCACATTTCGAACAATTGCATCTTTTTTAAATTTTTATTTAGTGGTAGTAGGGGGCGTGGATAATTTTATGCACACCCTCCTTAAATCAAAATTATGGAAATAATTTATAATGGCGCTGGCACACCTTTTCAATGGAGTGAAATTCAATCGATTGAAATTTTACCTCTTACTCTCTCAAACTGAAATAAGATTTTTTTGTCTCTTTCTGTCAAATGAAAATTGAAATTTCAAATTTCATTTTCAATTCCAATTTTAATTTCAATTTAACAGAAAGAGACAGCTATATCTGATTTCAGTTTGAAAGAGCAAGTGGTAAAATTTCAATCATTGAATTTCACTCAATTGAAAAGGTGTGCCAGCGCCATAATGATCTACTGTGTAGATTCTCGAATCTCTTACCACATGGTGACTTTGAAATTTTTGAACGGATGTGACATTTGTCTTCCTATTCGTTCTGCCCGTAAATAAATTATTAGATATGCCTTGAGGATTAGACATTCCTGTCAAAAATTCAACCTTAATTTTCGCTATTTAGGGAGTCTTCATTTTCAAGCATATCACAATCAGGTTTATATCCAGATTATTAAAAACTAAAAATAAAATATAAGCCACGCCCCAAAGAAAGACTAAGGAAAAATCTTAAAATATGTCCACAACTGACAGAAGAATACAAAGGAAAATGCAGAAAGAATTAGAAAAGTAATTTCCATCATTTTATTAAAAGATGATTGAAAAAATGTAGTATAAGTGGAATCTTACTAATAGAAAATAAGCCACGCCCCTAAGATGATTTACTAAAGAAAAACATGAAATCAAAAATGCACAAAGAAGAAGCCACAGCAATGAAATAGGCAAAAAAAATCTCAAAATTTCAAATTGGTGATGATTAAAATTAGAAATCTAGGGGAAAACGCTGTACCTTCGGACGACTTAAGCTTCGAACAACTCATTTTTTGAATATGTTTTTCAGTCATTTAACCCATTATATTATTTAAATATTTAGCTAGTACAATGCTTCCAATTTCCTTTAAAGAACCATGGATCAAATCTATTTACAAAAAAAAAGGTGGCAAAGCATCACACGCTTTGCGAAATGCTCGAGCTCGTGACTTCGATGCTATACCTCAAAAGTACTTTCGCATTATTTACTGTTTACCGGTTCTCAACCGATTTATAAATCATTCAAAAGATCCCTTTAAATACTTTTGAGAGTATAAAATTTGATTTTCGGACAAAATTACTTTGTACTTTGTTCGCTTTCCCCTACTTATGATTAATAAAATGTTTTTGATGATGAATAAAATTTAATATCTTTGGCGAAATCTTAATAAGAAGAAAATAAGCCACGCCTCCTTAAATATTTTACTGGAAAAAAATAATATAAGCCATCTGTGATCTCTTCGATTGTTACACAAAGAAGAAACAACAAAGAATATCCATCAATATATCAAAATGATTAATAAAATTTGGGATTTTGGGCGGACACAAAATAAACTACAATGAAGTTATTCTCTGGAAGAAACGTGGGCGTGGCCTAATAAAACTCTCTCAATCATCAAATTTCTTCAAAATAATTTTAATCTTTTTCAAATACTTCCTGACTAGAGAGTATTCACTGAGAAAAAAGGGGGTGCGATTAACCCTCTAACGGTGTTTTCTTTAATATGCGAAAAAAAGTTCTAAAACAATGTTTTCTAGGATAATTATGGTCCAATAAAGTCGAAAAAACCATCCATTCTTCATTATCTCTTTTAGTTTAGGCGCTAGGTAAGAAAATATAGAAATTTTTTGAAACTCTTTTTGCTTCTAAAATTCACATTTTTAGTTTTTCCAAATTTTTTAAATAAAATATACAAAGTAGAATGACATATATTTCAGTAAAAAATAAATTTATTTTAGTCAGATAGGGTAAGTGTGCCAAATTTCGGCATAGTTGCATGCAAGCGACAAAGTCTCAAGTTTGAAATGTAATATTTTTAATAAAAATTGAATATTTTTGTTACTCTTTTACAAGGAGTGTTGCTTGGAACCTTGCAGACAGTTTATCATCTTTATTTTCTCTAAAATTATTCTTAATACATTTTAAAATGAATAAAAATGTAGACATAGCATTGGTGGCCTATTTCGGCCACCTTCATTCTCATAGTTCCTTGCCCTTCCAGAATTCTTTCAATGTCTATTTCAGATCATCTTGCTCGTCGAAGCGACATTTTTTTGTTATTTTTTGCATTGTACAATCTCAAGAGTATGCAAAAATTAAAAATTCATGGAAATTCGAGGAACAAAAAATATGGCCGAAATTGCAAGCTGGCCGGAATATGGCACACTTACCCTAACTTTAAATCGGTATTTTTATGGAAATTGGAAATGAGTTTTTTTGCATAAATATTTTTTGTTGCATTTTCTCTGACTTGTCACACAAAACTGGGAATAGCAACAAAACGAAGAGTAAGAATGAGTTCAAACTTTTAAGAGATGTTTATAAGACTATTACCGAGGACACTATAGCACTTTTAAATAAATAAAACCTTTATTGTCACTGTAAATGTGATTTTTGTGAAGACGGCCTTACCCGTTAGAGGGTTAACTTTTTTCCTCGTAACTTTAACACTTTTTAGGTATAAAAATATATCAACATTTTTTAATGTTAATTTTACACCTTTTTCAATGTAAAATTAATGTATAATAAACCGAAAAAGCATAATATTTACACCGATTTCGGATCAACACTGCAGGGTAAAATAAACATTTCCGGAATGTTATTTTAACTTTTTCGGATTTCTCTCAGTGTTGCAGTCAATCTTCTAGGGCGATTCTGTAACAGTATGACAATGTCATATGACAATTTTTTTTATTGAGTTAATTCGGGAAAAACCGTTTGTAAATGCAATTCATGTCAATTACTGATTGCTTCTTGTAGTTCCTTGCAATGGCTGATCATTGCCATCTAGCTTTTAATGTTACACTGATCCCGAATTTATCACAAAATTTGTCTTATGACTTTGTCATATTGTTATAGAATCCTCCTACTGGGCAGTGCAATATCTAATTAAAATTGCTTTCCAGTATGATCAATACAAGACACCAATGGAGAATATTGGGCTGCAAGATTCTCTGCTTTCGCGTTTCGATCTGCTCTTCGTGATGCTGGATGTTGTGGACACAGACACTGATCAGATGATCTCTGATCATGTGGTGCGAATGCATAGATACCGAAAGCCAGGAGAGCAAGATGGAGAGGTGCTGCCAATGGGAGGAAGCTACGTAGACATGCTGACTACATTCAATGCCCGCAAAGAGGATGCCAAAGACGCCCCGATGTATGAGAAATACGATGCTCTGCTCCATGGAAGTTCCAGGAGGGCTTCAGACAAGATCCTGACTGTGGACTTTATGAGGAAGTACATCAACATTGCCAAGTGTCTCAAGCCCAAACTCACTGAACAAGCCTGTGAAGTGATTTCTAATGAATATTCCCGGTTGAGGTCACAGGATCTCTCAGATTCTGACATGGCCAGGACACAGCCAGTCACAGCTCGTACCCTCGAGACACTGATTCGTCTGGCCACTGCTCATGCGAAGGCTCGCATGGCTAAATCCGTAGCTGTCCAGGATGCAAATGCTGCGATAGAATTGGTGCAGTTTGCGTACTTCAAGAAGGTCCTGGAAAAGGAGAAGAAGAAGCGTCGGCATGATTCGGATTCTTCTGGTGACGAAGGGGATTCTGATACTGAAACAACTACTCAGCCCTCACAGAATTCCCAAGCGGCAACCAGACGCTCCAAGAGGACAAGGCTTGAAGAACCAGTGGCCACTGTGGAGGAGGATGATGAAGTTGAGCTTCCACTTCCGGATAGAGGAGATCTCACCACCAGGGAGACAATTCAAGCGACAGAAACGGAATCTACAGCAGCGATGGATGACTCAGAACCTCTGGAGCCAATTGATGATGCTAAAATGAATCTCTTCAAGACAACGCTGCAGAAAACCTTCCGCGAGGGACGCACCCAATGCATCAAACTGGACAAATTCAAAGAAATCCTCGCGCAAGAATCCTCAATTACCTTCTCTTCCGGAGAAATCATGTACGCCATCCACCAGATGACCGAAGATAACCAAATTATGCTGGCTGATGGAATGATCTTCCTGATTTAGAATAAGTTTTCAATGTTTTTTGTGTGCTTTGCATTTATTGTATCAAATAAATTCCTCAATTTTCAATCTACCTGGAACTGTATTTTGCAAACTCGTGTCTGACCCTCAAGATAAACGTTAAATGTTGCCTTCCCGAAATGATCTTTGTAAGTTTAAATTTTGTACACAAAACAGTAATCTTTCTTCAAATAAACACACTCTCAATGGGTAAATGAATCACAAGAGAGGCAAATAATGGACTACATGTGCAGCTCATGCATGAAAAATATCTTCAGATAAGCGCTTCAGCATTGATCTCGAACATTTACTTCACTCTCCAGATACTTGGGAATCAGTTGAAGTTGAAAGTTTGGTGAGTTCACTTGAGGACCATGGATTTTGACTTCTACGATGATTCTTTCGGGAATTCTCTGGCCAGTTCAGTGGATGATGTGAGGTTGGTTCAATTGCAAAGTGTTAATGGCAGGAATTCTACTTTTTGAAAACTGGGTGAATTGTTTGGTATCACATAAAAAGAATGTTGACCCTCTGGTCAGATACAGTGGTGTACTTAGGCTTTCTGGTGCCCGGGTTTGGGGCTTCTCTTGCGCCCAAGATATGTGTTTTTTTTTCACGAACTGAAGCTATTTTCCAAAATTATTTTCCCCTAAAAATGTTTTTAAAATTTTACATAAAGCGTCGTTTGAATCGACATTTGATGTATCTGTTATTTTCTTTTTCGGATCTGAATTGTTTTTTAATTTATTAAATTATGTTCTATTTTGCTGTATTTTAACAAAAGAAATTATGAGTTTAGATTAAATAAATTTCGAATATAGATAAAATAAGATACAACAATAGTCGATACAGACGACAAATAAAAAAATGCTATAAAATTCGCAAAACACAAAGTTTATAGGCAATGTTAATGAAATTATTTAAAATTTATTGTGTAAGTGAAACTTTGAAAATACAATGTTTAACATGCGAGATAAAAAAAAACAACTGAAATAGTTCGAAACTCACTAATTTTAGAAAATGAAAGAGGATTGCTTTGAATTGTTTTTTAAAACATTCCTACATACAATTGTCTTAAGAAAATTATAAAATTATTTGTTAGATACGTACATGAATATTGCAAAAAAAACAAAAATCTTAAGCTCTATAGTACCGCACTGGCGTCAAAAAAGTTCAGTATCAAATCTCAAGTCCGACGAGTCCGACTCATTTTTCTTTTAAGTTTTGTAATGTATTTTATATAGCAAACCTTATGTATTTTATGAAGCAAACCTTATGGGATGGCTCAATTCCCCAGAGATATTAATGACCCTTCTGGACCACGTTTCTACAATAAAGTAACAAACCATCTGAAAGTAGCAATTTTATAAAAAAATAATTTGGAATCTCTTGTGTTATCATCACTTATTAGCTCTTCGGGGAGCTTTACAAATAAATTTAGTGCTGTATTTCGATAGTGTGTACTAGCTGAGATCAAACTGGGAAATTTTGTCCACTCTTTTGATCTTCAATTTGACTTTATTTTGCCAACGTCTCGATCCTGGATGGGATCTTCTTCAGGGCCTATTACATACTGTGAGAATAAAAATAACCGATGTCTTGGAAAGCAGGCAAAGTAGCACGCCCGGTGGCCCAACAAGGATTCTCTTGTTAAGGGTGCGTTTGTACTCCCAGCTTAAGTTCAACTGATCGTCTGCAAGAGCGTTGTGCCAAAGAAAGGCATGAGTGCTCCATGCCCATAGTCTTATGCACGTTGAAAGCCATGTTCACTATTGGACGGTAAAGATGCACATTGCACACTCTTCAACTCTCACTCAGAGAGCTAACCCTAAGGACGAGGTACATTGTATACTCAATGAGTATTTATAGGGATTCAAAAGTACTGCAGGGTCTTTAGCTTTTTAGTCGCGGAACCGATTCGTCTTACAATACAAATTCAATTTTACTGTAATACAAACAGATTTCCGCGAGTAACCCACTGGACCATTGCCTCTAATAATGCATTCAGTCTGTAAGATCTTCTTGATCAAAAAATTAACTCTGGGTATGACATTACTTCATTACTTATCAGTTTCATTTTTAATTTCGACGACTCAGAATTAAGTCGAACAACTCGATTTTTTACAAAATTAATTTTATTCGCTTTTTGGATACTCCTTTATACCCTCTACCCCCTCTACCTTCCCTGTGAATATTATACTTGAAAGATAAGGGAAGAGCACCCCGGATCGGAATGTTAAAAGATATGCTCGATATTTAGTTGAAAATATAAGCCTCAAAATACTATTTGGTATTTTTGTGTATGTTAATCGGTATATTAGTGATCCATTTAACTATATTTGTGCATTTGAGTTTTAAATTTTTACAAAAAATTAATAAAAAATAGATATAATTGCAACTGTGCACTCTGTACCTCAGATCGTCACGAATTTATTCAGGTGTCTCACGGAAAATTGCTTTTATGAATCAAATCTGAGCTAATGCTGTGAGAATTAAATGGTAAAAAGTAGGTAATAGTTTTCGAAAAGTCGTTTGAATTGGTGCAATAATATGATAATAACCTGACGATCCGAGGAACACTGCCGATCGCTGGTGCTCTTCCCTTAATTATTTTTAAAGTTAATGTAAAATCTCAGCTTCAAATCGCTCTCCTGTAAAATTTGTCTATTGCGAGTTATTTGTTTCTTATTTTGAGCGATCGATTTGATAATTTTCTTTGTAATTTAACAACAAAAATAGGAATGCTTTATATAAAACTAAATGAACTAATTTTATAAATATTCAATATATATATATATATTTTTTTTTTCGAAAATTTATAAAATAAAGTAAATTAACGTTGTTTTTTAGTCTTTGAGATCTAGGGGAAACTGGGGCACCACCAAACACGGGGTAGCACCAAACACTGCGATATTTTAATCGGATATTCGATTTCAAAGGACAAGACTTATAAAAATTTATAGGCATTATATGGATGCTTGTCCACTGAAAAAATGATCGAGATAGACCAAGTGATTTAGAAACAAAAAAAGGTGTTTAATGGTGCCCCAGTTTCCCCTATACGTAACCCCTTTATTCATTTATAGCAAAATTTCATTTTCTTGTTGATTCTGTTTTTTATCTTATTTTCTCTTGAAATTATTGTAATCTTTAAATTTGGTAACTTCTGTACTTGGCGCCCGGGTGATCACTTTCTCGCCTCATCTCTAAGTACACTACTGGTCATCTAATCTATTTAACTTAATAATAATATTTTTTATGACCGCAAAACAGTTACAAAGCTTTGATTACACAATTTTTGTTTGAATTAAATTAAATACACAGTGTTGTGGACTTCAATGGAGCCCTTACTCTTTCTTATGAAGATCTCACCTGCATGAACATTGATTATGCCAGATATCTCGGACCTCGAACCTACTCTCTCGATCTCACAGGAAATGATCTAACGTGAGTGTACTTTATTTGAATTTTCCGGATCTAGCAAAAATAAATCTATTTTTTTCCAGAGATCTCTCATTTCTCTGCTACTTCACCAAACTCCACACTCTCGTCCTGGACGGAAATACTCACATGTTTGTTCGAACACTGCCCCATCTCAGTGGCTTATCGACATTCTGGGCCAACAATTGCAACATCAAGAATTATCCTGAATTTATTGCTGTGGTTGCAGATAGATTTCCCAATCTCAAGTTCCTCTGCATTCTCAACAATCCAGGAATTCCATCGCACATCTACCGATCACGTTTCTACTCAATAATCCTGTACAGGAATTATGTGATAAATCGCTTTCCCTGGATACAGCATCTGGACGACTGTAGGGTGGCTGAGAGGAGGAGTTTCTTCCAATTGGCTATTTGCTACTTGTATCGTCGTTCAAAGATCAGCAAATACCACGATAATTCAATAAAAACAATGTTTAACAAAACCTTCCTCAAGAAACGATGTACAGTGAAGATTGCAGTTCCCAGGCTCTTCTGAATTTTCTCTATGATCATTATATACAAATTTGTGAATAAAATAATACTGATTTTTTTTTTTAATAAATATGAAAGTTGATTCTTTCGATTTCCTTGAAGAGATTAAATCAAAACCGTTGAAATTATAAAATTCAAAAAATCATTAGGAGAATCCAATCAAATGTGCCATCATTGATCATTGAAACCTGGCAATTGTTAACAGTTTGACATTTTGCGCTTTTTTTACGCATGTTTGTGTTTTGTGAAGCCTTTGGAAATTCGCAAATTTCTATTAAAATATGGATAAAATGCTGAAGAGACCGAAACCATCTGATTCAGAGAAAGATATTCTTCAGTTCCAGAATGAATATCTCAGTGAGAAGCGTCAGAATACCTCATTTCAGCCCTCTGCAAAGTGCGTTAGAATTGGAGAGCCATCTGATTCAGGTTTGTTTGCAATCTTTTGAATTTTAAGGATTTTCACTTAAAAATATTTACTTTTCAGGCAAGAAGCAGTCGGTATTTGCAAAATCAAGGAATAAGGAGTCCCAGAAGAAAGACTCAGAAGCTGACAACAAGAAGAACCCTTTTGTAATGGGTGACATTGTCGAGAGGCATCCGGAAGGCTTTCCCGGTGAGGGAAGTCACCAAACACTGGCGGAAGAATCTTTCCCCAGGGCTGAGAAGATCGATATTGCAATGGTAAGTCGAGGGAAAAGTATATTTGCGAAATTGCAAGAGGGGAAATCAAAGAAAATTAGCAAAGAAGAGACCCTGAAGGTTCCTGCAAATTTTGGGGAGAAGAGTTTCATTCTCACCGGGGCAGAATCTTCCGCAATTCATGAAGAAAACCTCAAGGTATTGTCGCAAATGTCTCAGGAAGAGATCAAGAAGGAGAGAGAAAAGCTCATGAAGTCTCTAGATCCGAAATTGCTGGCTTTCATTCGATCCAAGCGCCAAACTCCTCAAAAAATGGAAGTTGAGGAAGTTCCGGAGGGTTCTTCAGCCACAAAAATCAATCTTCCAGATCTCAATGTCTTGCAGTCAGAGGAGCGAAAGAATTGGCTGCATTTTGACAAATTCGAACCGGATAAATTCCAGTGGATGGCTGATGTGTCCAAGAATATCCCAAAGCTCAAGCCAGGTCAATCCTTTGAGGCTCGTTTCGACTGGAAGGGCATTCTGCTACCATATGTGGAGAAAGACGAGAAAACTGACAATAGGGAACTGTATCTCCATGGAGAGGATCCCTATCGACCTGGATATACCATCCAGGATCTCTTCAGATTGGCCAGATCGAACGTAACACAGCAGAGAATTCAAGCTCTCAATGCAGTTGCAGGAATTCTTCGGATCTACAATCAGGGATTCTACGATGAGATCTCAGAGTTTCCCATTGCCAAAATCTTCTTCCTCCTGAGATTCGCTCTGGACGATTCAACAATTGCAGTTGCTGAAGCTGCAGCCAAGGGACTTTCTGCTCTGTTCTACAATGAAATCGATGAATTGCTCCTGGACACTTTGTTTGACACTCAAAATGGACTCACCCAACCCCTCTTCAGAGAAACAGAATCAGAGGACCTGGAGCAGAACTTCTCTAAACTCAAGATTGACAACACTGAATTGGACGAAGAGATGAGTAACATTGAGCAAATGTCAGACTTCCATTTGGCAGAAGTTGATCTTCTGAAATGTCTCATGAGGACCAACATACTCAAGAGAATCCACTTCCTAACAGCAAATGAACCAATTTCCGACGCAGAAAGCATCTCTCTGGCTCGCATCCTCATCAGAATCTGCAGAGAGGGAAAAGACTATGCTCAAGAAGTGTCAAAATATGAAGAACTTTTAAGATGTTTAGCAAAAAGGCATCTACTTCCAATAAATAATCTCCCGGAAAATAGCGGAAAGGTCCAAGCGATGATTCTGAAGCTACTGAGAGTCTTGGTTGCTACCACAAATTCCTGGACAGTGCTTCAGACTCATAAAATTCTCCCCATTCTCGAGGAATATTGCTACACCCGGAAAGATCTCACTGTAAGTCTTGACTGAAAAGTCCTATTCACAGAATTCCTGCATGAAAATCGCTTTCTTTCAGACGGATTTTATTCACCTACAAATCGAATCCTATCGTTTGCTGCGAGTTTGGCTGTCCTTTGACCCCGCAGAACCAAAATTAAGGTAAGTTTCTTTTTTAAATGTCAGATTTTTGATGAAAACCAACTCGAAAAACTTGAAATTTCGGTTTGTGCTTGAAAAGAATCTCAGCAACCATAAGCTTATCCGGCCTTATCACTGGTTTTAGCTCTGTTTCCCATATAAGGGAGGCTGGAGCTGTTTCAGGCATGCATGATTTTTGAAGAAAAAAATAATAAATGCGCAAGTATCCAAATGAAATTAGCTGCACATAAGGTGCAATTGGGTAGTTTTGAACAGAATATAAATTTGATCTGTAAGATATCCTTTTTGTGACATTTAACCCTTTAAGGACGAGAAGCTTTCCGCTAATATTCTTTATTTTCATCGTAGGTTCTTGATATGTTCACAAGAGTTATAGAGGATGAAATTACGCGTCAGTTTAGCTTTATGTGACTACCACCGGATAATTAGAACCGGAGATATGAATTTTTGAATTTTATAAAACAGCAAAAAACTAAAAATGCTTTTCCAAAAAAATCTAGACGTGACCCGGACAAACGGATTGCAGATTTGAGGTCCTTAAATGACCCTCTAACAAGTTTTGGCACTCTCGTCAAAGACACCCACAAAAACCTAAATTTTGTCGTACAGTGTAATTATTACCTACTTATTTCCCAAAATTGATGCACTGGTGAATATTTTTTAAATAATTTGGATTTTTTGAATACGAATCCGCTATCTATTTTAGAATTTCACAAAAGTTCTTTTCTCCAGAAATCCTTTAATTAAAATTGGCCACTTGGGGTAAAAAGTAACAAAAGGTATAGAACAAAAAGTAACAAGAAAGCGAAGCAATTTCTGATGTTTCACGGCGAAAAGAAACGTCATTATCATGTCTCGCCGCTTGTTGTTTGCATTGGTCAAACGATTTGCAATCTTTTGTGTTTTTTTTTCTAAAATAGCTTGAAAAGCGCTTTCCTCGTTTTCTCACTTTTCTCGCAGAGAAAACGCTGTTTTACAAAGCTGTAGATGAATAAATTTTCTTTGAAAATATGTCCTCTAGGTTTTTTTTTCAAATTTACGGAAGCCTGTAATGAAGCGAATCAAAACATGATAATACCCAATGTCTGGTACTATTTGCCCCAGCATTAAGAATAGTCACAAAATTACCTTTTAGAAATCGGCTCGATAAACGTATTTCCTTATAAAAGAGGAAAATTACTTTCACAAAGTTGTAGAGCGGTAAATTTCCTATAAAACTGCGCTAATTAGAAATTTTTGAAGCGCTCGAGTAGCTTGTAAAAAAATTAAAAATCCGTTTTGTGACTTTTTACCCCAGTTTCCCCTACTGTATTTACCATGAAAACAGTGATGTTTCCTTTTGTAGTAGCGAAAAATTTCCATTTGAAGCAGGTTTTGAATTAGCTTAATTTACCCTACAGATCGCCAAATCGTATGATACTTTCACAAAAATAAGATATTTATTTCCCATTATCTTTAATGGTTGCGACTGTCGCCAACTTATCAATACGGCAAAAACCTTGCAGAGCAGAGATTCTTAAGAGTCTCACCTAATAAAATAAATTGCTTTCCAGTGATTTCCTGCCAGCTCTTCAGATGACTCTTGAATGGCATTACCAATTCCTGCCAATTGCAAATGGATCGCAGATTCTAAGACAGCATGCAGCAGCTCTTGTATCCCTTCTGAATCATCGTTTATTCGACTGGAGGAGCAATCCGTGCTCAGCAACTCTAATTCTCTGCTTTAAGAAATGGACAACTCTCTTTGTTCAGAGGAAGGGTCATGATTTCTCCCACAACGTCCTCTTGAGCTCCTGCTTTGACTTTATTTCGCGCCATCCTCATCAAATTGTGGAAGAATTTGTTGTGGAGTACTTCCAGAACTATCTGGACAGTGAAAAGTTCTCCATCCTCTGGCAGGATTTGCTGACAACTTCTCCACTGGCTCTCGATCGCAGAGACAGAAGCAAAATCTTTGAGGCTCTTCCCAATTTGGGAGGAGTTGCATTGGCAAAAAATTCAGATGAACCTCAGCTGCAACTGGCTTTCAATTATCCGGGAACGATTCTACTCAGCTCGTTGGAAGTCTGTGGGGCTTGTGTTAGAATCTTTGGACTGAAAATGAATTTCCACGCTCAAGTTGAGGGGTATTTTAGGACATTTCTAGAAGCTTCTGGGGATAGTTCCACTTGGTTCCGGCAGCAGGAAATTAAACTTCTCCTTTTGCTTATTCAAATGGATGTCTGCGACAAGAAACTGACAATCAAAACAGCCCTCAAAGTTATTGGGCAGCTCAAGGGAGAAGAAAATATTGAGAATGTAAAGAGTCTCCTTAGTATCATCTTCAATACGGCTTTCTACGGGACTTCCTTCACTCAAAATGATCTCAATTGTTGGTGTTCGATTTACTGGAAGTTCTACTCGATGAGTTTTGGTAATACTGAAATTTCCAGGAAGCCATATCTGTCCACAGGGAGTTGGAGCACAGATCTATTGCCCAGAAACTGGCCATTAGATCTTCTGACAATATTCCTAGAACCACACATTTCAGAAAAAAATCGATTATTGAGCATAAATCCGCAAATTCAGGATGAAATTGTTACGGCTTCAATGAATTTTCTCAAACTTCTTGAAGACAATTCCCTACTTACGGTGGCTCCTTCGGAGGAATTCATGTACCTTATGATGCCATTTCTCAGTACAGAATGTCGTTTTATGGAGCCTGAGATTAAAGATCTGCTGAGAAATAGGATTTATAGCCTTTTTTCGAGATGCCAGAACTTTAACTTCAATCTCAAAATCCAAGATAAACATGATTTTGAGAGTGTGTACATCATATTCCTGAATCAGTTCCAGAGCTCAAGCTATGGAGATGATCTGTTCAGTGCTATGGTGATGGTTCCCCTTGCCCAGAAGTACGATTGCAAGTGGAGGAAGATGATTTGGTCTGAGCACATTGCAGTTCTTCGCTTTGTCACCTGTACCGAGGATCAGCTCTGCGGAGGATCAATTACTGGATACTTGGAGCCTCAAGAGCAAGACACTTCCCTGCTGCGATACTACAACCAAGCCCTCAATTCAAATTGCCTGAGAAAAGGTTCTATTCCCTATAAAATCGCACAGCATCATGTGGAACGTGCCAGAAATGAGAAAATATCCTCAAACTCCTCAGTGAATTGAACAATGTCCAATTAAAATAAATTAAATAAATACTGCTATTTTTTACGTAAAAAAAAACAATATTTTTCATTAATTTATATACTGAATTTTTAATTTGTTTTCTGAAAGAAAAGGTTTCTACAGCTGCCAACTGGATTCTTTGCAAAATTTTATAAAAAAGGATGTTATTTTTAAATTTGACAAAACTTTTTTCCGCAGTATAATGGAAAACATCCTTATGACAAACTTTTAACAAGAAATTTACAAGTTTCTTCAGAGTAAGTAAAAATCTAAATAATAAAAATAATTGAAATCTCATGAGCATTTTTATGCAATAATGAGGCAGTTTCTTAAGGCCTCTACACATTGGGAGCAATTTTCGTCAAAAATTGCATTTTTGACAAAATTTTGACGTTTTCCCGTACAGCACTGCAAGTAATTTCCTTCAAAAAAGCGATTTTTGACGAAAATTGCTCCCAATGTGTAGAGGCCTTTACGGCCTCTATATTGGGAGCAATTTTCGTAAAAAAATGAATTTTTGACAGAATTTTCACATTTCCGCCTACAACAGTGCAGACTATTTCCTCCAAAAGAGCAAATGTCCTGCAAAGTAACACTGTCCATTTTTTTTAACTAAAAAACATCAATAAGGAATAATTGTGCTGCAAATTATTTGAAAAGATAAAAACCCGTAGAAAAGTGTAACCTACGGAGATACCTAGCATCTTCTACTGACAACTGGGCTTCGAAATCAAAACAATCAATGACGATGATGATTGTTGCGTTTGTAGAGAATTCATGAATGAAAATGTCATCAATGACAAAAAATACTACGGTGAAACTGTAAACATTATGAAATGAAGTATGATGTATATTCTTCAATGAACTTCTCAGAGCAAAAACAGGCTATTTTAATAAGTAAATGCATATACAATAGTATTTTACCTGGCTGCAACAACGGCAATAAGGAGCTCGACAAGAAACTTAAGTATTCATAGTTTCTACCGTAGTCTAATATGCCAGTCAGTTTTAAAGAAATTCAATCTACAACTGGACATTTTATAATAAAAATACAGTGGGACCTTGATAGAGTCAACTAATTATTTCCAGGCCTACTGACTCTATTGGATTCGTTGACTCTATTGGAGTCCGAAAAAATTAATTAAAATGTGAAATTTTGATTAATTTATGTTTTTACTAGATCATTGATAAATTCAGCACGATAGTACCTATAATATTTTATTAAATTAATCCATAAATGCTATATCTTCTGGCCCAAAAAGTTGTGTGTTTTGGGCAAAAGTTGGAGATTAAGGAATGATTTTTAAGAATATTTTATTATTAGTCAATACACTCACTCCCGGAATTATGCACATTTTCGGGACCGTAAAAACGCGCGAAATAGCATTATACATCAAGAAAATTTGCATACCCGCAAGTAATTTCTTTTTAATGAATTTTACTAAAAATTTTTTTGCTTATAAATTTTAATTTTCTGTTGCTTATTTTTGTTTTTGGTTCAAATTTTCTTTTAAGATACTGATATTTTAATTAAAAATGTAAGTTAAAATAAATTTACACGTTTTCTTTAGAAGCGAAATTTTTATGATCGTTTGTCATGTACATTTTTCAGTTAAGTTCGAATAAATTTAGAAAAGTTTTTTTACTACAGTAGACTCTCACTCAATCGGCTCTTTTTCAATCGGGTGTCAAATTTTGTTTACAATTTTCACGCTTAATTATGAAGCTAATTCGCTTAAACTCGCTGTAGTTCTTCCTATTTTATCGTGATTCTTTATAATTGAGCGCTTTTTGTGGAATTTACAAAGGCTTTGATGCCCAAATCTATCGATAAACCGGATGACATTTCGCCCCAAATGTCCAATTGAGAGAGAGTCTACTGTATGTTATACTCAAAAAATCTACCATGTACGTTTTTTTGTAATTCGTGTTCATATTTTTTTTTTGTTTTTGCCATAAACATTATTCACTTACAAATAATTGATGGCTCAAAATTCCTTACATTGTGATCATAGACCTAATCAAAAAAATCTTAAGACAAGAGAGAAAATACAAGAGAACTTTCAATCAGTCAAAAAGCTTAAAATCACGCAAAGAAAATTATCTTGTTCGAAAATGATTACACGGTTAATAGACCTACGAATTTTATCACAAAATTACCATGTCCTTACATAAATTTTTTTTCTTGTGTTCAAAGGTGTTTCGTTGATACACAATAAGACTGGTTTTTATTTCGAAAAAATCACATTAAAATCATAGAATATTATTAGTGCAATAATGCAAGAAAAGTTGACTCTATCGGAGTCAATTTGGGTCCAAGTTGACACTATCGGAGTCCGTAGAGTAAAAAAGTAGCTGTTGACTCTAATGGAGATTGACTCTATCGGGGGTTGCTCTATCGAGGTCCCACTGTAATCTAGTAAATTTTAGTAGATTTGTTAGTTCTTACCAAATTCTAGGGGAAGGTCAGGCAGTAAACAAAGAGGAAGTTTAATTTTTTTTTAATTTTACTCATTTTGATAAATTCTCTACAAACACAACAAGGACAACAATCATCATCATCATTATCATTGATTGTTTTGGTAATAAACAGCTGATTTAGTAAATGACGTAAGCATCGAAGTAAATATGGGAGGATGGGGCAGTAAGGCAGGTGAATTCTGTTTTGAAGATTTTATTAAACGTCAATGCCCTTTTATTGTATTTCTGCTTACTTATATATCAATATCTTAGCTTTTAAATGATTTTATAAAGATTTTCTCGAGTTAGCTTACAGTTTATTAGAGCCACTTTTATTATTTTTGACTCATGACGCATTGGGGGCTCATTTTTAAAGAAAATAAAGCTGAACTAAAAATTTCATCTCCTGAAAAGTTGTCAAAAGGAAGTTACGACAAATGCTGATTTAATTGACGATATACCTATAAGCTATGTCCTGTCTAGAGCCTTTCCTATTTTATTGCTCGAAATCAAAGTTGATCGAAATTATAATATAATCGACTTTTTTTTCAACTTGTCACTGTCCTTGAGCTTAAACGGTAAAAATATCAACTTCCAGTCCTAGATGGCCCCTAATTAAAAAAAGCAGTGTCTCGAGACATTTTTTTATCCCTCTACCCCGCTTCACCACTTCAAAAACATGTTTTTTCGGTTTATTTTGAAAACGGCTCCCACGATTTCTTTTATTTTTGGATATGTTTTGAAAGTGGTCTAGATGAACATTTCGTCCAAATTTAGGGGAAAGTACTCTCCCTTCGAACGTTCATGCCTTCGAATAATGTGAATTTTCTTTTAATTTTCCTAAGAGACTTACACATTTCTATTAAATATTAGTTGGCTTACCATCAATTGTTGATAATTCCGTGATATTTTAGTGTAAATCTCTTACGAAAAACAAATGAAACTCACATTATTCGAAGGCATGAACGTTAGAAGGGAGAGCACTTTCCCCTATACCTATGACCTAAAAAAAAATCACCATCTTGAATTTTTGAAAGTCAATTTTCAACTACTTTAGTTGGCCCATTATGCAGTCAATTTGGTTAAATTTGTTTTTTTTTTGGAAAGGTTTTGGAATTTTCAACCTGATTGCATCGGTTACAATCGGAAATGAATTGGTTAAGTACCCGTAAATGAGCTATCTAAATGTTAAATGTTCAGAAAGCTTTTTTTTTCAATCTAGTGAAAAATATGTATAGTCCTACGATGTACCTTGTGTATATGGGCATGAAAAAATAAAACAATTCAATTCAATCTTTTTTTTAATATTCTCTTTTCTGTCCGTAAACTTGTTACCGATCTAGTTTTTATTTATTATCCGAAAATTTTATATTTTCGAATATCATTCATTCCTGACTGAACTGTCCGTACCTACAACTTTATATTGTATTTAAAAAAATCCACAAACTGTACTACTAAAACCACTAAAACAAAAAAGGTTAGGAACCAAATACTCAGACTGATCCTCAGTTAGCTTGTAAAATTTAACAATAACGATTTATCCCAAATAGTCGTACATTGAGTGCTTAATTTTACCGGCTAAATATCCTCAAGTATCAGCCTCATTCAACCCTTGCTCAAGGCTTAATAAGTCGTAAATTAAACCAATAAATTCAAAGTAAAAAATTAATAAACATATATAAAAAGTAAAGAAGTACTTAAATTATTCATCAGCTGAGGATGACTGCAATTGATAACAGATTCTAAGCTAAAGCCCAAAAACCCTCTACACACAATCGCAAACCTATTTACGAAACTGCAGGTAAAAATTATTTAAGTCACATAATTTATTACACAATTCAAGAGACATTTCTGACCGACTTTCACATTCCTTAATTCGAAGTAATATTTATTATTTATTTGTATCTCATCATCAACATTGAGTTTTGTTTTATTTGACTTAATTAATAACGCGTCACTTTCCAAATTGACTTAGTTATTGTCAGTTTAATGAACTTTATTCTTTGATATTTAATTTATCGAATTTTTCACTTTTACTTTTAAATAATTATAAAGTTTATTGAAAATCTTAATTCACTGAAATCATTGGCATTGAATTGACTATTATTTAACTTCAATAAATCGTATATAAAATACTATACCATGTTATAACACATCTTATGTATAAAACGAATTAATACATATATTAACCAAAGAGTTGTTTTAAAATTCATCGAGATTAATAGGAAGTTCTGTGTAGTAGGAGTAAATTTCCGAGCAGACTGTACTCCGCATAAAGTCTTCTCATTACTATTTGTGTTGATGTCGCATAAAAATTCACGACCTCAAAAATGATTAATGCCCACAATGCATGCAGTCAAACACGAACTGCCTGACATAGTTTAATTCTCTATTAAGATATGTAAATGAATTTAATTCAAAAAGTAGCAAGCTTTATATAAAGTTATTACATTGAAAAATATTAAACAATTTGAAATAATTTGGCTTCACTGCATCAGTTTTGAATATGAAGTTTTATTTCCGGATTTAGATTTAGGTTATACAATTTAATCTTTATTATCTCAAATATGTAGCAATTTTAATAAAACTTCTGTATTTGATCTTAAAAAATTAGAATGAAAAATTTTAATTAATACCTATTTGAAAGTCCAAAGAATTTTCTGAACACGAATTTATTTTTAGAGGTCTGACAATCATGTTTTTTTAACTACAAAAAATGGCAAAAATGAGCAGTAAAAATTCAATTTTATCGGTAAAATAATAAATTTTGGTCTCAATGGCTCTGGCACACTAATCATGATCAATTCATGAAATCAAAATTCACATCCCTTTCTTTCTTAAAAGTTTTGAATATGCCCATCCTACTCTCTTACGAACTCTTCTTCTTCTTTTGTACCTCATAACAAATTGAATTTAGATTTGAGTGCAAAAGAGAAGGATATAACTATGCAAATTGTTTAAGAAAGAGATTCGGATCTTGATTCCATGAAATTTTCCTGGTCTAAGCATTTTAATTTCATAAAGCCAAACCTTTTAAATGTTTTATGAACTTTTGGAAAAGATTATAAGGTAATAATTATTAAAAATTATAAGTGATTACTGAAATCACAAAAATATAATAAAAACAAAGCAACTAAAACAGAAGCACTTCAATTTCCTCAAGTTAAATAACTTTAAAAGTTTGCTGGGTAAATTTGAATCTATTATCATTTTACTTGAAGAAGAAAACGCTATTCTTTCTTTCAAAGAAATTTTTAACTTTCATAAAATGATAAAAATATGGAAACATAGCAGATAAAAAAGAAACACTGAATTTTATAAATCAAAACCTTTCAAATATTTCTTAAGTAAATTTTGATGTGCATTACTCAATGTTTTTCTTAAAATACCTAGTAATAGGAGAAAGTGCCCATGCTTCGTACAATTCCAAGCTTCGTAATGACTAAATTTCTCCTAATTCTCAATAAATGTGGCTCATCGCACCCATATTTTAAAAACTAGGGGAAAGTGCTTAGTTTTTAAAATATACGGAGTCAAATTTAATCAGAAGCATACGAAAAATTTAGTCATTACGAAGCTTGGGATCGTACGAAGCATGGGCATTCTTCCCGACTGCCCAGTCTGAAAACCATGAAGATTTCAAGAGGATGTTAAGTAATTTTTTACGTTAAAATGCTTGGGAAATGTAAAGTAGGGGAAAGTGCCCATGGTTTGCACGGTATCAAGCTTCATAATGACTAAATTTTTCCATGTTTCTGAATAAATATGATTCCCCAATATATTTTAAAAACAGGACACTGTCCCTTAATTTTGAATACATTTGTGCGATGAATCATATTTATTGAAAAACATAGGAATAATCGGAATAATTTAGTCATTATGAAGCTTGGGACCGTACAAAGCATGGGCACTTTCCCCTATACAATTGATAGAATAATTTTACAAAATGATTAAAAAAAAATTAAAACGAGCAGTTAAAAAACAGAAACCTATTAACTTCATAAAGCCAAACCTGACAAATGTTTTTGAGTAAATTTAAAAATTCATTAATCGCAGTTTTATTTTATAATTTCAACTGAATTTGCTAGCTAGATATTCCCCCTTAGAAAATCTCTGATGACTCTTCTTTTGATAAAGCTAAAACAATTAGCACAGCATTCTAATCATAAATTAATCCCTTTGTGCACTTTTTGCATCAATTCACATGCTCTGAACAATTCATGTGGTCACATTTTCTAAGAGGAGATTCTCTGCTAGATTCCGCATGCGTGTTACAGTCTAACAATAGTATCTCGTACGACTTTTACAGTGAAATCGCATTTAGAATCTCCTTATCAGATAACTGCTAGAGGTGTGGGTGCAAAACGGAGACATCTGCAAAGCAAAGTGCCAATCATCCCATCATCTTCCTCCAAGCTCCAACTGTACAGTATATAGAAATTAATTAGTGACACGTCGCAAACTCCACAAGTGTTCTCCCATGTGCTGGACAGAGATCCCAGCATTGGTATTGGAAGTAGAGTGACTGGGATGGATATGGTTAGTCATAGGGAATAGGAGTGGGGATATTTTGCCACACTGAGAACAGATTTTTGACTCCAAGTGCGTCTCAAAAGTGATTTTGACGTCGTCTACGACGCACGCGATTGCCATTCACTGTACTTTTGTGCTTTGGAGGATTCCTCAGAGAATTCTTTTGTGTGGCATTTGGCTAAATTGGCGGTGAGTGGTGTTTTATAAATTCTTGATTGAATTCTCAGTGACGATATCGTCCATATTTTCTCAATATTTAAACACTAAACTAAATAAAACGCTGGGTAAAAATATCCAACAGATGGTTTAAACTCAGCTAAAAAAAGGTGAAAGTGTGTGAATCGATTTCTGTGATTTTTTTTTTGCATTATTACGTCCAAGAAATCGATATTACGTGTTGCATATAGAACATTGAATATGGAAGAATTTGTGGTGGATTGAGAAAGTTTTGGGCACCAGAGTTTAGAGCAGCAGAATTATTGGCTGAAATATACCCGTCCGCAGTGCGGCCAAGGTTAACTCCGAATCACACCTAATAAGACAAATTCTCTCTTGTGGAGTTTTTGCGACAAACACCATTGGAGCGTCAGTCAACTGGAGTTTATTCCAAGCTCTATACGTAAGTCTATATGCATATAGAATTTATTTTAACCCTGAAGCAGGCAGACAAAATGATTGAGATGAGAGACAGACAACTCACGCCTCTTGGAAGTCCTAAACATATTGCCAAATCTAAAATTCTTGACCGATTTTGATCAGCTTTGGGCGTTTTCAAAATATCAATTCGAGTAAAAGTATTCAAGGTCATAGGTCCAACGCTCGAGGGGCCAAAAACCTTGAAAGAAATACTAAAGAAAAACACACATATCTCAAGAACAGAATGATAAAGCTTGGTACGGATTTCAATCACTTTTATAGAGTCAGTACCCTTAAAATGTAATAAAGAAAACTGAAAACTTAAATATTTAAGTTCAATATTTAATAGTGACAAGATTGAAGATTTCCAATCGTTTATCAAAGGTTAATAATTCTGCTTGTAATATTACAAATTAATTGTGGAGCTCAGAGGCAAAATGGCACATATCATATGGCTAAAGCGGCTAAAGCATAGCATATGTGTCATTTTGCCTGTGAGCTCCACAATTTAAACATTTTCGGATTTGTAAATGAATGAGTGGGACACCGGTATCATAAAAACGAAATTCATTTTTTCTGTCTATTTAGAGGATAAAGTAATTTAAATAGTGAAAAGGATGAATTTTCGGACATCGGTGTCCCACTCTTCCTTAACACTAAACCTACCAAAACCGGTTAAATTGACCGATTTATAACTTTTATTTAAATCAACACACATTTAACCGTAACAATGTGTCTATCAAACAATATATTTCTATATTAATCTATCAATATATTTTTCAGTGTTTAAATTAAAAATTTTTTCTTCTTTTCCAAGAAAAAAATTTTGAGTATCCACTTACTGTACCAAAACCACCAAAAACGGTCGGTAGGTTTAATGTTAAATAGTTAAAAGATCTTTAAGACTTGCGAGTTAATTCGAGGATTATATATTTTATTTCTGTTTATTGTAAAATTTATTCTACTTTAATTTTAAAGTTTTCAAAAAATTTTACACTTTTAAATTAAAAATCTTTATTGAATAATACAGCAATGTACCAAAAATACTAGAATTTGAATTTTCATATTTTGGAATTAGGTTCTTACAAGAAAATAAAAAAAAATATTGTGAAAAGAAAAATCAAGCTATAAACAATCAAACAATTGTGACACAATCAAACACACATCTTAACGGTCACTGAATATAAATCTTTTACATTAAAATCATTAAAATATTTCTAACAGTATTTATTTATAATGTGTAACAACCTAAGAAATTAATTTGTCACCCAGAATTCAAATCAAGAACGAAACTAAAGGAAAATATTATCAAAATCGGTGCGATGTTAAATTTTTCGTGTATAGCACTAGGTGAGCAACAAAATGAATTTCTCACTGTCGGGCTATTTTTCACATGTTAATTAAAGAAACTGTAAAAATGCTTTCTCAACAGAAATTCGAATATCAATTCAATTCAAAAATCAATTAGGATCAATTTAATTTTGAAATAAATTTCCAAAAATCACTTAATTTGCCTTAGGTTAAAATGGGGTAATTCGGAATAATTTCTAATTCATAATTGATAAATTCAAAAGGAAAAACAAACTATGAATAAGTAATAAGGGGACGAAGGGGACCTTTGCAGCTTCGTACGGAAAATTATGCCCAAGTTTCAAGACCTTTTTACCAAATGCCACACAAGTCGAATCAATTATACTACTACAGTGCCCGCTCCCTAATCCGGATCGCCGTAATCCGGACGAGTTATCGACGGTTACATTTAAAATCATTTTGAGGTCATATATGCATGTGTGTTCAGCAATGAAAATGAATTATCCTGTGATGTTTTTGTTTAATAAATGAAGTGTAATAGCACAGAATTCTGTAATTATGTCTTTTTAAGCTTCTTTAGAACTTTTTTGCCAATTATAGAAAAAAACCTTGTATTATATTTTCGAGACGTTGAACAAATTCAAGAAATTCATCCGGATTACGAAGCGGACTTCTGTCATATTGTCTCCCAATCATCCGGATTACGAAGCGGGCACTGTATGTCAATAAAATCTCTGACTTATTAAGTTCGTCATCCCACATTGCAAAATTCCTGGAAATTCGTCGATTTTGCTCTACAGGAAGATAAAAGTTTAGTTGCAAAATGTGTGTTTTTTCCGAGTTTTTCGTAAAAAATGTATAATATAGCTAAGTTTTGTGAACTATTATAATGATTTCCGCGATGAGTTAAATATTCCAGAGCGACTTGAACAGTGTGGCCCAAAACAGTATGATATCCCCAAAGCCGATGTTTAATAGTTATAACTGATACTTTTACAAAGCTGCAAAAGTTCGATTTCCCGAGCTGCCAAGGTAGTAACGTTTGTGAATTTTCCACGATTCACAAAAACAGCCTCCTTCGAGCAAAAGATTTTTACTTAAATATTAACCTTAAAAAATCCTCTATGGGTTAGTTTCATTTAGTAAAATTGAAAAAATGGACTTTTATGAAGCTGCAACTGTACGAAACTGAAAAGGTTTCCCTTACTGTTGAGTGTAAAGTTTGTGGTTTGTACATTTTCTTGATCTTCTTTTTCTCTTTCTCCATTTCATAATTCCGTATTAGAAATAAGTACGAATTACTCATTTTACCGTAGTATGCAATGGATTTGAATGTCAAAACACGAAAGCATAGTTTTTTGATGATCATAGTTTTGAGCTTGTAATAAAATTAATATAAAAAATAAAGTAAAATATTTATTTTCTACTAAAAATTAAAATTATAATAATTAGATATTTGATAGAATATTTTTTTTCAAATTCTTAGAAAATTTTCTTTAATAAATATAAATTAAAGCCTGGTGGCCCGCTTGAGGGTTAAAAGTGGGATTGCTACATTGCTTAGCAAAGAATTTCTCGTCTATTTGCATATTCTCAATTTGAAATGACTTTCAAAAGAGGCACACTCCGTGCAATCCGGTTGGAATTTAAATTTACTTGATGAGACTAGAAGGAATGAAAGGTTTTTAAAAGAAATAAACCATATGCAATTATAGAGTTTTGCCCTCACAAAATTGAAATTTTTTTCTTATCGAAAAAACATCGTGTAAACAACTGAAAGAGAATTTTCCATTTGGCAAAACTTCTCAACAAAGTTCCATCATTGCATTCTAAATAAACGAGAAAAAAATTGATGTATTTTTCTGCCAGAGCATGAATGTTTTAGTAACCACATAGACAGAGAAAAACACAATAATCCGGATTATAATTGAATTTGGACTCTCTGTGGAAAAGTCGCTCTGTGTTAGCGCGCGAAAATCCTCTGAATATAATTCGGTTACGATAAGGAACTCGCGAGTTCGCGTGACCATTGACCGCATATATGGCTCTTTGTTCTCACGTCATTCAGGCCACTCCTCGAACAAAAGTCTCATTCTCCTAAGAATGGCAAAATCCCATCGTATACCCTCATACATCCCACTTGAACTAACTTCTCCAGAGAACAATTCTACTGATTACAAACAATTGCTGAAGTTCGGGAGAAATTTATCAACATTAGAAGAAAATACCGCATCTATCTTGAGATGTCTTTCACAAATTCTCAAGTTCGCAAAGGTAATCCAAGGAGATGTCGTACTCCTGAGAAACCCAAAACCAGAAATCTTCATCAGTTAAAAAGACAATGAATTTTCCGTCTTGTAATTAAAGGCAGAAAAGTTAGCAAAGACCGCGAAATTTGATACTACAGGAGCGGTTGGAGATTCTTTACATCCTTCCACTTAAGTTGCTAGTACTCTTGATTTATCCTTCAAAGTAAAAAGTTTAACAAACATTTGAAGAAGAAAATCTTGTCTTTAGTGACTTTTTTACATACAGATCCGACTTAAATTTAATTACTACTTAATACTTTAGACTTAAATTTAATTAAATCCGATGATTCTGATTCAACTGAACATAACAAAACAATAAACAAGCAAAATGTCGATACATTAATGAGATTACATTATGACCGTAATACCGGCTTCAAACTGAAGGTTTAGCCCAGTTCTCAAAGGCCTCAAAAATCTTAATAACAAACAATTTTGTTGTTTTTTTTCAAAATCTAATGGCTAATTTGCCCCTAATATTCAATCCAAAGCATAAATTTCCTCAAAAATCTTGCCTGATAAGGAATTAGAGGATTTAAGTCATATGGCTAAGCCTTAGGTCTGAAGCCCGTATAATACTGCCAAAGTACAATTATAAAAAAAAAAACAAAAAGGATAAAGAAAAACTAAATTTCCTCACAAAATCACAAAAACATTTTAAAATGGAAAATTAGGAAAGAAATGATCATTCTACAAAGTCATGGCATGAGTAGTTACAAGTAAGGTAAAGTACCCTTTATTCGACCGGTAGATTTATTTATTCAATTTAATTATATTTGCTATAATATTTTGTGTATGATCTAACATTAATAGGTCAATTATTCTTTAAATAATACGAATCAGTGACAAATTCATAGAAATTGATGAAATTCACCATCAAATATTCAAAAATTGACCCACCGGTCGAATAGAGGAACCCGGTCGAGTAAGGGTACTTTACCTTAGTTACAAACGGACAAACAAAAAATGTAAAAACGAGAAGAGTCATTTACGGATATTTTACCGATTCATTCAGGGGTCCATTAAGCCTAATAAAAAGTGAAGCTATTTTGGATTCATTACTGATTTCAAGCCCTTTCCAAAAAATCCAAATTTAACCAAATTGATTGAAAAATAGGCTCTTAGAGTTAAACGTTGATCTTCAAAAATTCAAGATGACGATATTTAGGTCATAGGTATGTTGGGACGAAATGTTCACCTTGACCACCTCCAAAACATAACCAAAAGAAATGGTAGGAGCCGTTTTCGAAATATACCAAAAAATATGGTTTTGAAAGGGATGGATGGGTGGGGGGAATAAAAATCATAATAATGATCCTTGGTTTGACACGGGGAGGTCACCGAAGATCGGAAAGTTGTATATTTTCGTTCTTTCTTCTATCGAAAAAATATCTTTCCACCTATGTTCAAAATCAAAAAACCAGTTTACAATGGTAGGATTACATAAAAGTTTAAAATTTCAGGAGTCCTGAATCAGGAGTAAAACTTACCTTATCTTTTCGTGTATGTTCGATTTGTCCTGTCATCGACAGAACTAGAGATCAAACAGTTAAAGATATTGACTTAAGATATTTAGCTTTAGGAACGATAAGAAATTGTCCAGATTCAAAATAATTTCCGTAGATTCAGAGAATATATTTCTCGCTGAGGAATTTTAGAAAAATCACACGATTTGCATATAACTAAAAGTTCCTAAAGTGTGAAAGGTTTATCCACTTGAAATTAAAATGTTTCTATTTTCACGTTTGAGAAAACTTTCGGTCAGTTTTTTTGCAGCAAGTAGGGGAGATCGGAGTACAATTTACCAGGGGTAGAATTAGACAATGTATTTTTTAATGAAAGTGGACACACATCCCTATATTCCCTGAAATATTTATAAGTCTGATCCTGTTATCCTACAATATAGAAACATTTTTATAAAATTGGTATAAAATTGTAATTTTGATGTTATAGTTTTTGGCCCAGAATTTGGTTTTCTGAGTTTCTAGTCAAGATATCACAGTTTTACTTCGTTTCTGTTTTAATAAAGTTATTTAAAAGATATTTTTCAATTGGATAATAATCATCTCGTTTTTTAAATTAAATGATAAACACTGAAACAGCCTACGGACAGATGTAGCCACTTTTCTGTGGCAGGCTAAAACTAAGGGAAGAGTACCAGCGATCGACAGTGTTCTTCGGATTGTCAGGTTACCATACTATTGCACCAATTCAGATCAATTTAAAAAAATATATTAACTACTATTTTCCATTTAACTCTCACAAGAATGTAGTGCATTAGCTCAGATTTAATTTAGGAAACCAATTTTTCGTAAGACACCTGATTAAATCGGTGACGATCCGAGGTACAAAGTACAAGCTCGCAATAACACCTATTTATTGTTATTTTATTATAAATATTTAAAAATGAAATGTACAAAGGGGAATGTCCCCTGCCCATGCTTTACACGGTCCCAAGCTTTATAATGACTATAAATTTTTCCTATGTTTTTTAATAAATGTGACTCATCGCACCCAAATTCTAAAAACTAGGGGACAGTGTCCTACTTTTAAAATATATTGAGGAGTAATATTTGTTCAGAAACATAGGGAAAATTCAATCATTATAAAGCTTGGGACCATGCAAAACATGGGCACTTTCCCCAATATAGTTAAATCGATCACTAATATATCGATTAGCATACACAGAAATACCAAATAGTATTTTGAGGCTTATATTTTCAACTAAATATCGAGCATGTCTCTTAACATTCTGATCCGGGGTGCTCTTTCCTTACCAATGATTTTTTACTAATCATGAATAATTGTTAGATGACAAAGTAGGGGAGACCGGGGCAGATTAGCCAGGTATGGTATTAGACAGTGGGATGTTATAGCGTGTGAAGAAACCACTACTTATTTGAAGAAAACATAACTTCCTATTTATTGAAATTATTTATGAGCTTGTTACAAACATTTTTCTTACAAATTATATGCAATGAAAAATTTCATTTGCTGGCTAATTCTGCCCCGATGTCCCCTACTATTGATAGCAATATTGGCATTTATGTGCGATTTGTGATTTGTGAAAAGTCAGCTAAAAGCATTTTCCTTTAAGTTTTAGTGACATATTTAACACTAAACCTACCAAGACCCGGTCAAATTGACTGGTTTAAAATTAACACATATTTAAACGATACGAAGTCACTATCAAAATTTATGAATTTCTTAAAATAAGCATGTAAAATATTTTTCAGTGTTTATATTTTAATTTTTTGCTCTTTTCCAAGACAAATTTGTTGAGTATCCTACCCTACCGTGGTTTGTAATTTGACCGAAAAACGACCAAAAACGGTCGGTAGGTTTAGTATTAACATCAGTGGGCTTCAGTGTATCAAGTGAAGCAATATTTGGTATCTCTAGTTTAAAATTTCGGCTGGAAAACTGGTGGCAATTTTAGTACCCCAAAAGTGGCCAAATCTACCCTGGCCGGGGTACATGTAGCCAATGTATCACACTTTTTTCATTATCCTTATCCTCTCCAGAAAAAGGCAAGGGTTTTAGAGCTTTGAACTACACTGTTTCATACAGCCAATATCCTAATACGGGCTTCAGATCTGAGGCTTAGCCATATGGCTTAACTTCTCTAATATCTTATCAGTCAAGATTTTTTGGAAAATTTTGACTTAGGATTGGATTATTAAGGGCAAATGACCTATTACATTTTGAAAAATCAATAAAATCGGTTGCTGTTTAAGATCTTGAGACCCTCGGGAACTGGGTTAAACCTCTAGTCTGAAGACGGTCTAATGCTACTTATAAAATATAAAAACATTGGACAAATCTTATAATTTTTTTTTCACAAATAATGCGTGAAAAAAGCTTCATTTGCTGGATAAAAGTACCCCGGTCTCCCCTATATGAAAGAGAGTTCAAAGGTTTTTAATCATTTGCATCATTTGCCAATAAAATATTATCAGTGATGCTAAACGCCAGATCTAATCAGGACTTGACCTTTAAAGCTTGAATTTTTAAGGGTTAACTGTTACAAATTTTATTTATTAAGCACTTATTACGCTATAGAATTACTCTGATTCATTGACAGATTTCAAGTATTTTTCAACACAAACTTCCCTGACTAAATTGTTTTGACATAGTAATTTCATTTAAAAAGCCACATAAAATCAAGAGATAAAATTATTATGAGATTTCATTCGTGTATGACGTTATTGCGCTTTCAAAATAATGATTCAAAATCTCGTGGAAAATTATACTATCAGAATTATAGTTTCGCTGGTAATTAAATAATAACCCAATCTAAAACAGATTTTATCGCAGAGCAATGAGGATTCCAGCGAAACGACCACAATGGTCACAATGAGATAGTTTAATTTATATAACAAGTCACAAGTATCTCTTGACTTTTTTTTGTGCTAACAGTTTATTTATATTTTACCATCGCCTATGTCACATTGCCAGATTAAGCACCAAAGTTTTAATTAGACTATCAATAATATTTGCCAATAAAGTTTTTATCACTGGGAGATTAGGATGTTTATGTTCCAAACCATTTTACAAGCTCAATGTAATGCCATTCAATTGAATAAGTGATGAAGTAAATTCCAACACTTTTCAACTTAAATACTTTATGAGTTGAAAGCTATTTTTGGGCTAACCCTCTTTTTCAGTAACTTTTTGAATTCGTCCAAAAGATTTACGCATTTACATTTACCAGGATCAATAAACTATCGATTAGAAGGTTTTCTTGGGCATGTGAAAATGCTTTGTTTCGTCGTCGAGAGATTATAGTCGAATATCAAATATTTTTTTCTTCTTGATACAAAGTAAACAATATGATGAATTATTTGATTGTGCTACGACATTTTCTGTTAGTAAACAACGTCTCTGGTTTATAAATAATATTCTGCTAATGAGTATATTACGGTTGGAGGACTCAAAGAATTTACACACTTTGCTTTGAAGTTTACTTACCTATCAGTATAAATCTTGTTTCTATGGAGAAAATTTAATTGCTGAACCATTTAACACGTTCTTATAAACGATATGTCTATTTGAAATCCAAATCAAATTCTCTATGTACATAGAAGATTGAAATAGATCTTCTGTGTATTTGAGAAATTGTAAGATATTGAGATATTTGTTGAAAGGAAAACGTGTAAGCAATCTCAAGTAATTAACTCCATTCAATTAGAGATGTCTGCGATAATTTGTGGCAAAAGCAATGATATTCCTTTAGGTTAAATTCCCATTAAATCTGTAATGATTATTCCTTTCTAATCCTCAATTTAATCTTGCAATATAAAGCACAAAAGAAGCTGTGATACAAATAAGAGAAAATCCAAGATAAAAGTGAATTTTAGAATATGCCCTCAAGTGTAAATATTAAATGAGATTAACATATTTCTCATTGTTTCTCTTTCTATGTTTTCGCACTTTTCTTCAGCTCCATAGAAACAAAGAACATTCTATTGAATTCTCTCGGTTGAATATTCAAAGAAATATTCTATTCTATAATTTTTTTTCTAAATTTCCCATGTAAATCAATTGCAAAATAATGAGATGAATTTAACTGATGGCCTTTCTTCTAACTCTCTTCATATTGATTAATGCTCCTTTGTTTGCCTTTTCCTTTCAGATAATCGTCCAAAAGAAGTTGCTTTCTTTGTTGGCGGAAAACGCTTTATCACGATGACAGTCACAGGTAATATTATTTTCTTTCATTTTATTCAAAAAGAAATGACCTATTTTTGTGGCAATTTGTGAATGAAAAACAGAAATAGACATGAAAAACACGTGCGTTCTGAGAGGCCGGGGGCTTTCTCAGAAATATATTAACCCACTAATACCATTTTTGCATAAGAATTACCGTAAATTATTTTAATTTTTCTTATAGGGTTAAAGGAACACCAATTTGACACTTTAAGAACTCGTGTCATGACCTATTGACACCCTACTCTGTACCATTTGGAATACGAAATTTGAACACTTATCTTTATCGAAAAACGTAAATTAACGAAAAAACGCCATATTACACATTTTATTAGATACATTAAATAAACTTCAACATTTTGATAAAAGTGCCAATAACGGATCCCTGTTGAAGAGGTGTTCATTCGGCCCTATATACTTTAATTATATTAAACTCATTTTAGTTCTCTTTTTCTGATTTGCATAATTTGTTTAAAAATACTAATACGACGACGATCATCAATAAGATGAACTTTACATATTAAGGAACAGTTTGAGATTGCAGATGTCTAATTTCCATTTCCATTTAAGACCGAAAACAAAACTGTAAAGCAACCGAACTTTGCAGAATGCTCGAGCTCGTGACTTTGATAGTAAATTATTTACTATCATTAGTTACTTCTTTTTAACCCATTCCTTACCATGGTATTATACATCATACGCAAATTGAGTGATTTTTGATTATTCATTCCTGGGCAATTGCTATCCCAATTGCTGTCGGGAATGGATTTTTAGTAACTTTAATTATTCAATTACTTAGGAAAAATAGTCCGACAGAGATAAAAATACATTTTGTTATTGTTTTCTTGCTTCGCGGAAGGTCATGCAAAATTATTGCTCAAAATTGCGGACGGAAAATACATCCCGTCGAATTTGTTAAAATGGGCCTCTTTCCTTTTTCGTGATTTGAATTGTAGTTGCCAATTTGTTTTCTTGGATTGTTACTCTATCTAAATCAATAGAGTTTGTAATGAATTAATGCACAGAATTTAAATTCAGTGACCATTAAGACGTATGTTTTACAGGAGCTCTCCGCGTCCCCATAATAGGTAAAACAAATTTCTTTTCAAAAAATTCATCTATTAATCTGTAGGAAACTAATCCCTAAATATGAACATTCTATCTCAAGTATTTCTGGTACATTTACTGAATGGGTTAAGGAGTGTTGCTTGGAATCTTGTTTATCATTTTTGGTTTCTCTAAAATCATTCTTAATACATTTTAAAATGAATAAAAATATAGACATAGTTTTGGGTAATATTTCGACCACTTTGATTTTCGTGGTTTCTTGCCCTTCCGGAATTCTTTAAAAACCTTTTTCACATCATCTCGTTCGTCAAAGCGTTATTTTTTGTTTATTTATTTTGCATTGTATAATGTCTAGGGTATACAAAAAATAAAAAATAAATTATGGAAAGTTGAAGTACAAAAGAAATGGCCGAAATTGCAAGCTGGCCGAAATTTGGTAGTTACCCGAAATAAATTTTACTAGATGTTAAAAAACGGTCTGAAGACCGATTTTTGCCGATAAGTCTGGGGACCGATTTTTACATCTGTCATTGGCAGTTAATATCAATCAGACGTACAAAAAGTCTGATGGTGTAATGTAATAATGTAAGTATTTCTTGAGTTGATTGCTCCATATCAACAAAAAGCTAATAAAATGGCGTATAGGGTAAAATGGGGCATTTTTCAAAAGGTGTCCCTTTGAAATACGAACTTTTCTTCTATTTTTAAAGGGATCTAAGTCCTATCATAATGTACTTTAGCTTTATAAATGATTTGTTTGTGGAGCTAAATTCTATCATGGTAAGGTCCAGTTCCATTTAAAAATTGGAAAAATTCAAAAGTGCTCTGTTTTTTAGGAAGCAAAAATTGTTCTACGGATTTTCTGCAAAACCAAATGTAACGATAAGAATTTAGGCTCACTTTACGGCTTAAAATTCGACTCCCTTATATGAATAAGGACGTTAAAAAAACGATTTTCTGTGAATTCGTTTGCAAAACTGATCTAAAGACACTAAAAATAAATTCAAGTATTATTATTTTTAAAATCTATGAGTAGAAAAAGGAGTTTCATCTTGAATCTTATATAAGGAGAGATAAAAATATCCTTCTACAAACCTTTGCTGTTTGATCATTTTGACACCTTGAGACAATATAAAATTTTGATACCGTGAAAGGTTCACTTTGAGGAACTTTAAAAATAGTTCACCGAATGATACATCCAAATATGTATTTAGGTCAAATGCAAATTTTTAAAGGGATATCCTTACTAAATTATTTCGCTATTTTGATGTTCCTCTCTTTCTGCTGATGGAGCTGACCATTTTTCAGAGACCATATAATATTCTGATGATCTTACAGAAATTACTTGAGAAGCAAATTAGTCTATAATAGGTTTAGTCTTAGTCAACCGTACGATCTCAGAGAGTACATACGTGAGTTCGTATTGAGCCGTACAGTCTAGATCTAGCGTCCACACCAGAGCAGATCACCTCCTAAGTATCTTATATCTAGAAGAGATATTGCTTTGCCTAATATATACATTTTTCTAAAAAACTTCATCAAACAAGGTAGTTGTAAATCTTGATAAGTTTTTTAAGACAGTAAGGGAAATTGCCCATGCTTCGTACGATCTCAAGCTTCGTAAGGACTAATTTCTAAACGGTTGAAGATAGAGACATGGGACCTTCGGGGGACTCCTCATAAATTAACCCTGGAACCTATAATGCCCCTCATTTTCCTCCCGCCGCACCCTTTCCCCAAATCCATGTTCGTACGTTTTTTTTTTCAGACGGATATTTCGTCCTTATGTGAAAATTCCGTTGAATCATTCCTAATAACGGTTTTGCAAGGCCAAAGGTTAAAAAAGCTCTAGAAAACATATTTCCCAACCGAATGGTATCAAATCTGGGCTCGTTAGATGGGTCTCGGATTTTTTGACAAGCCTAAACCGGTTCCAATCGGTTCTGAACTGGTAACTAACCGCTTCATAACAGATAAATAATTTTTATCCGAAGTTCAATTTTATTACTGCTAAGCTATTTTGGGCGATCTTTTGAGTATTTATAAAACGGTTTAAATCGGTTGTGAAACGGTAATGAACCGAATATGAACCGAAAAGTAATTTTTGTCCGAAAATCAAATCTATTTCTCTTGAAACTATTTTGGAGGATTTCTTGAGTGATTTGTGATTTGGTTCAAATCGGTTGAGAACCGGTAAACGGTAAATTATGTGAAAGTAAACTTTTAGGGTATAGCATCTAAATTACAAGTTTGAGCATTGCACTTTAATCGTTTTTAAGGTCTATAATTCAGCTATTAAAGCATAAATTGTCAAAAATCGTTTGATAAAGCCTTTAATTATAAACATAAACATAAATAAGGTAGCTTTGAGATTAAGAGTTTGTGTCAACAGGGATAATTGAGGATAAATATTCCCTTCTTCTTCTAGCGTCTTAATTTCTGATACTTTTTAAAAGTATTCTTAGAATGAAGTTAAATTTCTCCTCCTTCCATTCACGCCGTCAAAAATCAATATTGTTTACTTTCTGTCTACATCATTTCGACCTCAACAAGGGTTAATATTCTAATTTTTCTCTCCCAAACACCGTCAAACTCTTTTGGTTATTCATGATGCTTCTGTTGCTCATCTGATTCTTTTTATTTATAGAATCGTGAGATATTTGGTAACTTTTTCCTCATTGTCGATTACGGATGTCGTCAGTAATAAAAATTAACATGTGTCACAGAACAAAGATTTTTCCTAACGTACTTTGTGCCTTTTGGTAATCATGCCATTTAATCATAAGACCCACATACTACCTCCATGGCTCTGTTTTTTCCGTTCTTGCGCTCTTTTTTTCACAAATGATAAAAAAAAACTGCTATCACGTCAAGATTTCTTATCAATAAAAATGCTTAATTTGAAGTGATGATTGCGATGATTAGAGTCAACCTTCACCGAATTTTATCACAAACATAGGTGGTGTGACTGCCTTTGGTTGACAATCTCTTAAGCTTTTGGGGGTATCGCATAAAATTTCCGTCACACATTCTTACCCTCCGTGTCCAAAACACAAGTTCCCTGCGGGCTTATCAAATGCCACATCACTGGCCTGTTTTTTTTTGTCTTTGGGCAGAGGGCAATACAAAATTTGTTATCTCTTTGCAGTTGCTTCTGAGCCTATCTGGAATTTGGAAAGACGCGAATCATCCGGACATTTGATATGGCGTCAGGATGGTTCATCGAAGGCCAAGGTGCGCTTCCGATGTGACGTAGAAGTGCTAGAATATGTCAAAGATCCAGCAGAGCATGAGGATGATGATCGCAACAAGAAATTCCATGCTGTTGTTGTCTGTGCAACCTGCGTAGCTGCTCTAGCAGTAACCGTGATCCTTCCGTGGTTTCTCATCGGATCCTCGTGATCACCTAAATCTCCTTACCCTAATCCCTATCCCCTAAGATACTTCAATTAGCGATAAATGTCCGAATGATAAGTGGAAAACTATTAATCGTGAGGTGCGATAAAATTTGCGACTGTGATGATTTTAAGAGGATTTAATGTATATCTTAAGAAAAAAAATTGTAAACAATTATGAAGTAATATTATATTATCTTTTGTATAAAATCAGCTAAAAGAGAAAAAAACTTACAAAATAAACACTGAGATGAATAATTTCTCTAACACTTTTTTTTTAAACTCGTATGGCAGACGCTCCTATAATCCTTTCTTTATTCATCAGACTCATTGGCAATTTCTGAACATCTACGAGATGCTGCTTCGACAGCACCAATAACACTCGCTCGAAATCCTTTACCACCAAACAAAAAAAAGAGAACAAGAATTGCAATTTACCCAAATTTTCCTCAAAACAACTTTATGTAATAAATTTAGAGTCTTTTGTTTATTGTTCGGGTTCTCATTACTATTTATCTTTGGCTTTTAGTGCCTGAAATCCAGGAAAAAGTATTCGCTCCACTTTTTGGCACTTAAGGTTACATAGCTTCGATCCTATTGAACTGATTCAAATACTCCTTAAGGGAATGATAAAAGTTTTGAACTGATCAATAAATCCTGAGAACCACTATTGTTGCATAGCCGTGAAACATGAAAAATTTCCCAGTTTATCAGCTTTAAACTTATAGATCTAAAACTAAAACCAATGCATTCAAGTTTTCTACAATTTCACTCCAGAGGTTGGTTTTCGATACTTATCCGATGTAGGGTAAATATCCTAATTCAAAACCATTTCCAGACGCTTTAACTTTGACAGAAGATTCAACACATTAAGTTCATATTTTTTCTGAAGAGAATTACATAAATTTGCTCCTTGAATCTTCTAGAATGTTACTGTTTAGTGAAAATTCTTTAGATATAATTTGAAAACTTCTTAAATACAAGAAAAATACGCGAGTGTAAAATGCTTCAATTGGAAACAAATTAATCCAAATGGAGACAAGGGAAAGTTTCTAATTGGAGACAAATAGTGTAAGTGAAACCGCGACGAAAGGCTTCCAAAACCTTGTTGAATTGCTCCTGAGTGCAGGATTTGTTCTTATTCCTGGTCTTTTTCCTTTCCCATCTAAAACAATAGCCAAATCTCTCCAAAAAAAAAATCATATTTCCGGGGTTTCCTATTAAAGCATTTGCAAACACTTCAGAAAAATCCTTTTTGTTCACGAAATAGGCAATTAATTCATTTGAGAACTTCACGTACCGTTAACAATAAAGATTAGCACTTAATTTAACTAAAATTAGCCAGAAATATGACATAAATGTTAAACAAAACGAATAAACAACAGTCACTTTATTGAGTTTTTCATTGAAAGACATGGTCGATCTATGAAAAATTCAATGGTGAAAAGGTACACTTTTAATTTTTCTGAGAAATTAACAAATAAAAATTTGTGAATATGAATTGATTTTCACTTTATTTGGAGCAAAATTAACTATATGAAACTGTGGTATAGAAAATATATAAATATATTAATTTAGTACTGTATTTATCATGAAAACAGTGACGTTTCCATTTAGAGTAGCGAAAAATTTCCATTTGAAGCAGGTTTTGAATTAGCTTAATTTACCCTAGGTTATCAACAAATAGATTATTCAGGTTTTTTGTATGTTGCAATGAATTTTTTTGTAATCTTTCCCCTTCAATTCAGAGATAGAGGTAAAAATTAATTTTTTTTATTGAGATTAGATTAGTAGATTGCACTGAAATAGGATTTAGCTTCTGTTTTAAATCTGGTATTAAAAATTACAAAGAAAAAAATTTTTCGTTAAATTGTTCGTAAATGTTTGTGAATTCCTACTGAGGACTAACAAAATGCTCGTAAAACATATAACGCTCTAAAAAATTTGTAAACTTTGAATTTTTCACAGACTTTCTCCGTAATATGATCACTTGACGAGCATTTTATGTTCTTTTACAAACATTTGTATCTTACATTTTTGTTTGTCTGGCAAAAATTTATGAAGATTTTTTTTCGTTTCGATCCAAAATTTATTGCAATATGTATTAAGTTAATATACATTCAAGAAATATTTTCACGAGAGAAGACTCTTAGATAGTGTGCGTGCATGCCCTCTGGCACGTCCTGGCACAAAAAAAAAACAAATATTCGAAGAGGTAAAATCACAAATGATTCACAAATTCGGTAGGCGGTTCTCTTTAGTCTATTGGAGCCGTAGTTTACCAAGAGATCCCTTGCTAACTGATTAGGGGGATTCTGCAGCCTGATCGCATAAGGGCAGAATCACATTGACACTAAATTTCTCACCGTATTTCATTAATTTACGCATTTTCATTGCAATTGTTACGCAAATTTTCCATTACCGTATTACCTTATCTCATTACTCGGTGGCACTTGGTGAAAATAATATAAGAAAACTGAAGAAATAAAACGAAAATTCTATAAACGATGAGCAAAAAAACTGTACGAATAATTTCTCTTACAGTTTTTTTGCTCACCGTTTATAGAATTTTCGTTTTATTTCTTCAGTTTTCTTATATTATTTTCACCTAGTGCCACCGAGTATGAGATAAGGTGATACGGTAATGGAAAATTTGCGTAAGAATTGCAATGAAAATTCGTAAATTAACGAAATACGGTGAGGCTATGGCGAGTATTTTATTGTCAATGTGATTCTGCCCTAAGTCCTTGTTCGTTCCCGAATAACGTCGCTCACTTCGGGTGCCCCCAAGTTGTTGTGACGCATTTTGTGCATCCACAACTCGGTTTTCAAATTATCATGATCGCTTTGATTCTTTCGTGAAATTTCAAGAATAGATATGATAGATCATGTCCAGCACCATGAGAAAGTTTTCTAGGCAATTGGCCTTCAAGAAATTTATAGCTCAGAGATAAAGTAACACCTTGAAGTCATTAGTACCCCCTTTAGTGTGATAAACAAATTACAGCCATTATAGAAAAGGTAGGTGATCGCAAAAAGGTCGTAAAATCACGATGGGCGAGATATGAGAGGCCAAAAAAGGGGTGCTTTTGTTGGCTTAAGTAAACAAAGGCACCCTCTATTCCTGAAAAACTCGTAAAATGGGTGATCTATGGTGACAAGTTCTTAAGATTACTTTCTCTTCGAGATGGTCGTAAAATTAGAGCTCGCGCCAAGAAAGCAAGAAAAATCTTGAAAAGAAATGAGGACAAGGATGGCAAACGATCAAAAAGGTGTGTGATCCTCGGTCATCTCAATTAAGCACCCCCTTTCTTAAGGATATAGAAAGTGTTGAAGAAAACTCTAGAGATAGCGAAAGTGGATGGCACTTAACGATCGAGCACGCTACGTCTCTTCTCAGACGATTGAGAAACTTTTATGTCTTCCAGTCTTGGTCACCACCAGGAGGAATGCCTTCCCTTAATTCGACAAAATCTGCTGGTAAGACTTTCTTCCACAGATTGAGGCGAGCCTCCCCCGAAGACTTGACAAAGTGGCAAAAGCTCCTGCAAGACTTTCACCTTGATCTTGGTTTTTTCGTGACCATGGAGAAGATGCTTCGGTTCAGAGAGATACTTGGAGATCTCTCTACTCGAGATGATTTGTCTCCTCATCCGTAGTGGATAAGGGTCCCGGCCAAAATCCCGAACGCCAAAATCCTGAAAGCCAAAATTCCAAATGGGCCAAAATTCTAAAAGCCAAAATCCAGAATTCTTAAAAGTGTTACAGCTACTCCCACGATTGTACCCGCGCTTGCTGTAGGAGGCAACGGGAAATCTTCTGTGCCTTAGGAAATTATTCTAAACATTTTCCTTCATATAATTATTTCATCCCTTTCAGGATTTTGAAAATTCGGGATTTTGGCTTTCGGGATTTTGACTTTCGGGATTTTGGCTTTCGGGGTTTTGGCTGCCACCGGTGGTGGATAATAATATTCGATAATAAATTTCTGCTCAGGGATAGTTTGTCCACTGGAGTGCTTTTTAAGCACTCCGGTTAACTTGCTTAGCGTCAACTTGTTTAGCGTTCGCGGATCTCTCCCATACTTCAGCTGCGTACTCTGCTACGGAAAGAGATAGAGCAAGTGCAGAGGTATGCACCAGTTTTGGCTGAGCACCCCACTGAGCGTTGACGAGATTTCCCAGTAAATTATTTCGTGTTCTGATTTTGTTCTTAACATTACTGCAGTGGGTCTTGTATGTGAGAGTTCGATCGAGAGTTACTTCAAGGTACTTACTTAGGCGTGAAATTGTGTTTCAGAAAGTTCCAATCCCATCTTACATTCAAGAGACTCCAGAACCACTAATGGTACCTTTATATGCTTTTATAGGGTGAAGACCGGTGTCAAAATCATGGAAGAACACGAGAAAGCTCCTGTTGCTAAGATAATATTTTAGGTTGGCTGTAATCTGATTCGGAAGATAGCTTTCTAACTTCCAAACAAGGCCTGCATGTCAGACCTTATCAAAAGCCTGTCGCACATCTAAAAACGCGGATGTACAGAAGCTTCCTGCTTCCATATTCCTGCTAAACTGTCTAACTACCCTATGGATGTGCTCGGTAGTGAAATGTTTGCTGCGAAACCCGAACTAAAAGTCCGGGATCAAATTACCAACAAATGATAAAATTTTACGAACTTTCGGTGTGTTTACGAACATTTACGAATAAATGTTTGTAAAGGCCTCTACACATTGGGAGCAATTTTCATTAAAAAATGCTTTTTTGAAGGTAATTTTCTGCACTTCTATAGGTGGAAACGTTAAAATTCTGTCACAAATGCAATTTTTGACAAAAACTCTTCCCAATGTGTATAGGCCATAAAAGAACAAAAAATGCTTGTAAAGTGATCATCTTACGAGCAATGTGTGTGAAAAAATAGGACTTACGAGCATTTCTTAAGTCCCCAGTAGCAATTCGAGAACGAACAATTTTACAATTTTTTTTCTGTGTAGGGGAAATGCTCATAATTTTGTCCAGTTTCTTATTTTGGACACTTTGAGGATAACATTGGACACTAAAAATAAATTGATTAAAATGATGGATTTTTATTCCAATATTTGATGAATAATGAATTCTATTTAAATATTTGTTCTTTTTGGAAGATTTTAACACTAAATACGTTAAAATTTGAATATGATTTGAGTTGAAATTGCTTTGTTGAAAATTCAGTGTGAGAAATTGCTAACGAGAAATATGACAGAACTTCGTGGCTTACTTCAGTCTTATTTAGTTTTGGTGAAGTACTAACAAAGTTTGTTCGCTGTTTTTGAGTGATATTATTGAATATTTATTGAATATTGTGTTGATTCACGTTACTGATGATTTGTACATTTGACCTGAAGTGAGATTTGCCTTGTGAATTAGATTTTTCGTGTGAAAAATGGGAAATTTTTTAAGACATTCACCAGTGAGGTGATGATTCTTATTTTGGACAGGTGTTTTTCTCACGAAATTTCGTGAAGTTTTAGCTTTTGTGATGACTAGGTTGGACAAATGCCTGGAGAAAAAAAGGAGCATCATCTCTACGAAAGAGATGTAGCGAGAAATGCCTTGAAAGGCTCCCGGAAAGGTCAGGGAATGAGCGAATCTGCACGTACTTGGAGTACCGAAGTCAACTCACTTAGTGAATGATATGGAAAGTTTCCGGGCTTCTTGTGACATTCTACGTTTCCCTTACATGACCAGGAAGAGGACTTGGTAAGATTGGTTCATAAAATGAAGAACAATGGGCATCCTGTTGAGGCGGATTATCTGTCCAAATTTACAGACAAGTTGTAAAAATTAATAACCAAGTTGTCCAAAATAAGAGTCAAATTCACCTCTACATATCAATTCATTTTTAAACGTAATTAAAACTAATTTTAGTAAAAATGAGATGATAAATAGCTTGCCAAGTTTGTAAACAATCCTTCTGAAAAGAGAGTAACAAGAAATGTCAATTAGTATAGAAAATATCGCACTTCAAACTTGGAACTTCGATGCTTATAAGCAGACTGTCCAAAATTATAAGCACTTCCCCTAACTAAAAATTGCAATTTTTTCGTGATCTTTGGAATTTATGGAACTATAGAGCTTCTATAGTGTTGGTTTGACAAACTTCTCAAATTTAAGAAAGTTATCGGCTATTTAAAGACCTTTCATTTTCTCTATACAAATATTTAAATCAGTTCAGTAGATTACAGTTATCACCTCTAAAGTGCTAAAAAGCGGCGAAAGTGTTCTATCAATATGCAAGCGCTAAGCCATATTGATAAGCCATAAGCCATCGTGTTTTCTGATTGGTAACAGATTCCAAGATTTTGAAGATCTAGCCAATCAGAGAGCGTAATTGGACTAAAATATTTATAAGGATTTAAAAAATTGAGCAAAAATTAAGTAAAATTTTCTGAGAACCCTGAACGCAAATTCTGATATGATTAAATTGCAATAAAGGACTCACCGCTCTGTTCCAAGTGGTGCAATCCGGCAGCTGTTGAACCAGCAGGACTCGTGACGTCGTCCTTCAATTTGGCTGGATGAATCTCAGTCTCACGCACCATTCCACCCGCCCCGAGGACCGTTTGAGAAGCCAAACGATATGCCAAATCTCGTGGCAGGCCCATCTTCACGCCCCCATCAGCCAGAGCCTCAATCAAGAGATAGACATAGGCTGGGCCACTGCCACTGACAGCAGTGATGGGATCCATGAGACTTTCGGGCACTTCCTCGCACGATCCAACAGAACGGAGGAGTGTCTGCGTGATCTTCACATCTTTGTCCGTAGCCTTAGAGCCACGTACAAACACTGAGCACCCTTTCCGGATGATTGCCGGCGTATTTGGCATAACACGCACAACACGAGCCTGCTCAGCGAGTCTCTGAAATACCCAGAAAACCTCAAAATCTGAAACCCTAGCCTAGAATCACCTGCAATAAATATTACCATCTCTAGTTGACGAATTGTTACACCCATGGCGATGGACAAGAATAATTTTCCATTGCTGACGGGCTTAACATCACCGAGAGCAATTGGGACAACTGAAGGCTTCACTGAGACAAAGACGATATCAGACTTCTCAACAACTGGGACATTTTTCACAATACATTGGGCTCCAAGAGACTGAAAAAAAATATTACGGCAAGTGAGAATTCCAAATTTGAGGAACCTTCACCGATTTTAGACACGTGAAACAATAAAAAAAAACTTTGAACTTTTTTTTCCTATCGGAGCAAATAGAAAAAAATTCGCAAATGATTAGGAAAAGTAAACAAATAAATGGAGTTTAATCTTTGAATAACCTTCTTAGAAATGCTTTTAGATAACAACAGAGTTGTAAACACATAAGTTCACATTCTTTATCAAATATTGTGCTTAGAGAAATTAACTGTTCGTAGAATATTCTATTGAATTCTTAGAAATAATTATTAATAAAATATAGAGTTTAAGCTGGTTTTGTTTCCTTATAAAATGATTCATTTTTGCGTAAAATTTCCTCGCGTATGTTAATGAGGTGAAATTATCGTACTCACAATAAACCAATGAAATTAAAGGATAATTGTTCCTTTTTTATTAACCCTAATCCCAACTGTAACTCATAGTATACATTGAGTAGTATTACAGTTTACCATTTTTACGTAAAACGACCTAAAAATCCAAATTTTGCCTATTCAAGGGTGAACTACCCTACTCTCCCCTACTAAGCAAATTTTCCATCTGCCTGCTCAGCTTATCGTTTTTAATTTTGACTCTAAACGTGTTTATACTAAATCAATGCTTTTTTTTGTTAATTTTAAAAACGCACAGTGTGAGTTTTATTTATTTTCGCTTACCTTTTCGAAGTCGTATAAGCCAAATTTTTATCAATATACGAAACATCCTTGAAAGATTCCTAATATTGATTTTCAAGTTTAAATGATACTCTTCGGATTTGGAAAACCGATGGAAATTATTTTTTCTTTCTCTTCACTCCAAAATGGCTTGGTAGTACTTTACTGGTATAATTTCTTCCATATACGAAAATACTGTTGAATCATTCCTTATAATGGTTTTTCAAGGTCAAAGGTTAAAAAAGCTCTAGAGAACATATTTCTCAAGTGAATGGGATCATATTTGTGCTCGTTGGAAAGGTCTTGGAATTTCTGACAAGTTTGATCGAACTGGTAACAAAAATCGTAACCGGTAATGAAGCGGTTCACAACAAATAACTATTTTTTTAATTCAACTATATTACTCATGAGGTGTATTTTGGACAATATTTTGAGTGATTTATAAAACGGTTCAAATCGGTTATGATCGGTAATGAACCGATTATGAACCAATAAATATCTTTTATCCGAAAATCAATTTTATTACCCTTAAAACTATTTTATGGGACCTTTTAAGTGTCTTATGAATCGGGTTAAATCGGTTGAGAACTGGTAAACAGTAAATTGTGCGAAAGTACTTTTGAGGTACACTCAGTCCCGGAATTATGCACTTCGGGATTATGCACCTGACGAGATTATGTACATACAATTATGCAAGTTTGCCTACCATTGGGAGTCAACTTGTGAAATCATTTTGTAAATACGCCTCAATGTACAACACTATTTTGTGACGCGGAAAATTTGAAAACACTATGCTTAGTTTTCAGAATAAAACTTCAATTTCTTTTATGGAGATAAACATTTTAAGTATTCTAACAATTTATAGAAGAACACTGGCCAAAGAGTACTGTTCAAAGTAGTCAGTAAAAGTAGTCAGAACAGAAACATTAAGCTTTTTAAAAGAAATTCATCAACAAACAGTACTTTTGGGAAAGAGTTCTTTAATAAATTATTAGAATATTTAAAATTTTCACCTTAATAAAAGAAATTAAAGTTTTATTCTGAAAAAGAAGCACAGAGTTTTCCATTTCCCCGCGTCGTAACATAGTATACATTCAGGCGTTTTTTTTTTAAATGATTAACTTCCAATGGTAGGCAAACTTGCATAATTCTATGTGCATAATTCCGTCAGGTGCATAATGCCGGGACTTAGTGTAAGTCACGAATACAAGCATTTTTATGCATTTTATTTTCAATAAATTATTGTAAATAAACGAATTAAGATAGAAAATTCTAACTAAAAGGCAATGAAAGAATATTAAATTCACTAACTTTTAGGCATATAATTGGCGCATAAAATGTTCTATTTAATTGGGAGAAATATTAGAAAATCGAAAAAACACAGAAAAATGCACAATTTTGGATGCACTTTTTCAAATAATCTTAAAAAATATATTTTATTTTCATCGTAGGTTCTTGATATCGACCACAAATATAATACGACTAACTCGCGAATGGCCAACTTTACAGGAGAGTGATTTAAAGCTGAGATTTTACATGCTGATCATAGGATTTTTAAATATCGGAACCGATATAACTTTGGGAATAATTAGCTTTTCGGTATAATATTCACAGGGAAGGTAGAGGGTGTCACGGAGTACCCGAAAAGCGAAAAAAACGAATTTTGCAAAAAATCGAGTTAGTCGCATTATATTCTGAGTGGTCGATATGTTCAGAAGAGTTATAGAAGATTAAATTACACGTCATTTTAGCTTTATGTGACTACCACCGGATAATTAGAACCGGAGATATAAATTTTTGAATTTTATAATACAGCAAAAAACTAAAAATGCATATCTAAAAAAATCCAGACGTGACCCGGACAAACGGATTTCAGATTTGAGATCCCTAAATGACCCCCTAACAAGTTTTGGCACTCTCGTCAAAGACACCCACAAAAACCTGAATTTTGTCGCACAGTGTATTTATACAGAGTAAACACCTCCCTCCTTACATGGGGTCCCGGGATTATGTAAATACCCTTATGCATCTTTGCCTACCATTAGGAGCTCAGTTGTGGAATCATTTTTGAAATAACCCTAGATGTATGTAATTTTTTTCGAAGCAGTAAATTTAAAATGCGTGACTTATGAACCGTTGGCTCTGAAATAGTCTGAAAAATTGACGCCAACAATATTTTGCATATTTTACGGCGTTTCCGTAATTTATTCAAAAGAAATTTCCTGAAAGTAATGCAAATTTTTTGTATGCATAGTCGTTTCGTGAAGTTTTTCTCGGTGCTGAAAATAAAGATAATCCCGGGACCCCCTGTATTCATTGAAATATTTATCAATACTCTCAATTTTTTTTTACAAATTATACTTTAAAGAAAAAATAATTTGCTGTCTAATCTGCCCCGGTTTCCCCTACTCGTAAAATGCAGCTCAAATAACTGTTTTGAACCAAGTAGACCATTATATTTAGAGAAACAATCTCAACTAAATTTGTGATTCCAAAAGTTATTGCATTGTCCTCGCTTTCCCGTATTTTCTAAAAATATTCTTTCACTGTTATTTCATCATTTAAAAAATAATTGCACAGAGAACCGTCCACAATGTATAAATCTATTCAATCAATTTCTCATATGGCGACTCTAAGCTAGAGTTTTGATATCATTTAATACCGGAACAAATAAAACACCAAAAGTATTTCAAGGGTATTAATTATAGAATATAGTTTACTCACTGCAAAGTCTTCGGCTGATAACTGATCAGCTGGATGACAACTTGCAATCATGTTTTCTGCTTTCGACAGTCCTGAAATTGAGAAGATGACAATGCACTTTCCCAAGAAATTAGGCAATTCCTAGGGCTGTGATAGAGTTTGGAGTTTTGTTTGAATAGTGCGGCCTAATGATTGAGACATTTGTTATCATTTTTGAGAGAAAAAAAAACTCTGTCCGATAAGACGATAATTTGGGTGAATTGTTTGTAAATTTCCACTTTCTTGTCCCAATCTCTGTCATCAAATTGGAAAGATTGCTTCATCGGGGCTTTGGGGTTTATTTTAGAAATTAGGAAGGACATTCCTGCTTTGGAAATGTGACCTTTGTTGGATTTTAGGGGACATTGCGGATTATTTGAGGGACAAAAGGGGCGTTTTTTTTTTGTAGTCAACTTACCAGCAGCTATGAATCCTTTGGCCATGGCTTGAGCCATTTTGCCGCCACCAATAAAACCGATTTTCATCATTATTTTTGGGAGGATTTTTCCAGCACAAAATTCACAAGTGTCTCCAAAATATTTGCTCTCAACACTGAACCGTCTTCAATTGCGGCTTTTTGAAATGCCAATATCACTTAAAACGCTTGGGTTATCAGTCGTGAAAAACTTTTTCGATAGAGAGAGCAAAAGTGCCACGATCAGTCTCGGTGGCGATCAAATGCTGGACTGAAGCGGAAACCGTTACAAATCCTCACGATTGCATTCGTATCTCGGATTCCGGACACTTCTCCGGAAGCGTCATTTGCTGTGTCTCTTGATATGCGTCATCATTGTGCTCTTGGCCACAAATCTCTTGGTGCAATTTTTCTCCGGACAGGCGAAAGGTCGCTCGCCCGTGTGGAGCTTCATGTGGACATTCCGTACGGAGGATTTGGCAAAGCTATCGCCGCAGGGGCATTTGTAGGGTTTTTCACCCGTGTGGCTTCTTCGGTGGATGTTTAGGGTATCTTTCCGGGAGAAAAACTTCCCACAGCTCTCACAGAAATGCTTCTTTTCCTTCGTGTGAACCAATTGATGCGACTTCAAGTCGATATTCGTGATGAATTTCTTCCCGCAGATTTCACAGCCAAAGGGACGGGTATTTGTGTGGATTCTCATGTGGACTTCCAGGTAGGATTTGCATACGTATTTTTTCCCGCAAACGCTGCACGGATGCTTCCGGTTGCCCTCGGAAGTGTGAGTGGATTCATGGGCAAGGCAGAGAGCTTTCCTCACGAATTTTTTCTCACAGCCTACTACGCTGCACTTGAACGGCTGAATGCCCATGTGACGATTCTCGTGATTGATCAAAGAAGCCTTTGCCTTGAATCTCATTCCGCACGTTGAGCAACCAAAAGGCTTGGCATCCGAATGAACTCTCTGGTGCACTGTCAGGTAGCTCTGACACTGAAATCCCTTGCCGCATTTTTCGCACGTCAGCAGAAACTCTCCGCTGTGCGATGCTTCATGCTGCATCCGTCCAATTTTCGATGAGAAACCCTTTGGGCAGCCCTCGAAGGAGCATTTATAGGGCTTAGGATCACTGTGCCTCAGCATGTGCTCCTCCAATTTGTAATTGTTCTGAAAACACTTCCCACAGATACTGCATTCCCTTGGTTTCTTCCCCTTCTGGCTTTTCTGCTCCGAACTCCCCTCCTTGAATTCCTCAACCTCCCTCAAATCCTCCTTCTCCTGACCTTCTTCTACTTCCGACCCTTCCGACCCTGCCGACTCATCCACCTTCCTATCATCTTCCCCCTGAAGCCCAATTTCTTCCTCCACATCCGTCAGATGATCCGCAAAGTTCAAATCCGAAGGCAGAGACTCGGAATTAATCGTCAAAGCCTCAGCATTCCCTTCTTCCTTCGCATCAATGAAGATATTTGTATCTGACAACTAAAAAAAACCACTCTGAAAACCCTAAACCCCCTTCTCCCCATCCATCCTCTTACCATTGTCTGATCAAAGTTGATAATCTCATTCCCGGAAAGATTGTCTATAAACTGTGAACCATTTCCCTGCACTTTTATAAGGATATCATCACTCTCCAAAATGTACTGAAAATTTTCCTTCCTCTCCTTGTCCTCAGACACCTGCAATCCCTCGAAATCCATATGAGCAAAAGCATCTGCTGAGTATCCAGGAGTCACAATCCCAGCTTCGGATTTCTTCAGTAAATTGTTGAAGTAGCATTCCGACTCGAGACTCTTCTGGCGGAACTCATAGAAGGCCTCCAGCTGAAAACAGCAGTTCTGGCAGAGTTTCTTAGGGAATGGATCATGGTCTCGCACCTTCAAAAAGCCCAGGAACCCCCAGGAACAATTAAATTTCAAAGAAAATCAACAATATATCCGGAAAACTCTCACCGAAATGGGAAGGCAAGAATCCAACTTTTTCTGCAATTCCTTCATTTGTCCAATGTTAGAGTATACTCCCACATCCAGGATACTGCACTTTATAGCACAAATTCTACACAATTCATCCAAATAGGTGGTATTTTCCGCATTTTCCGTCATTTTTCCAACAGAGAAAAACCAAAACAAATCAAGAAATTGAGGTTAAACCGACTACTAGAAATTTTGCTATCAGCCGTATGAGGCGCACTAATCGGTAAGAGAGAAATTTTGAATTTTAAATTTTGAATGTTGTTATTCGGAATAAAAGGACATTTGAAAAAAGTTCTAAGTTTAAGAATAAAATTGTTATGCTTGTTTATGATAATAATGTCGCTCCTTGGAAATTACAAGGGGCCAATTTATGTCCTTTTGTTGAAGGAATTCCTTATTTTTTTTTTCTATTCGTCTGAGCTCTAAGTAGTCAGCATTAAATAAAAATCGAAGGTATGTTTGCACGGTTTGAGTTACCCAAGGAACAAAAGTTACCAAAGGGGTTATTAATAAGTAATTAGAGTGGCTTAAGGTCCTGGTTCCCCGAAAAAATATATGGGTGCCTTAAGTTCTCCGAGAGTTGCATGAGGTTTCCGTGAATATCCTTAATGTGCCCTGTAAATATTACCAGGTTCTATGAAAAATGTATAGGTTCCCCGGAATCCCAGAACGATATATGAGTTCTCCGTCAGATCCCTGAAAAATGTATCAGTTTCCTGGGTTCCCTAAAAATGTAGGGTTTTCCAGTGAGTTCCCTGCATTTTACGGATTCCCTGAGAGTTCCCTGAAAATGTAAAATGTATTGGTTCACTAGATACCCCGAATTCCCAGAGAGTTCCCTAAAAAAAATGTATAGGTTTCCCAGGTTGCCTGAAAAATTCATGGGTTCCACAGGTTTCCAGAAAAATATATGAGTTCTCAGTGAGTTCTCTGAAAAATTTATGAGTTCCTCAGGTTTCCTTAACACATATATTATGGATTCCCAGGGTTCCCTGAAAAATGTATGGGTTTCTCGTTTTTCTTGCGTCGTGAGTTCCGAGAAAAATGCATGGGTTCCCTGGATTCCCTGAAAAATTTATGTGGGTTCCTCAGACATTTCCTGAAAAATATATGGGATCCCCGGGTTCTTCGTCAGTTCCCGGAAAAATGTATGGGTTCACTAGATTCCCAGAGAGTTTCCTGAAAAATGTATGGATTCCCCGGGTTTCCTGAGAGTTCTCAGAAAAACGTATGGGTTCCACAGGTTCCCAGAAAAATATATCAGTTCCCAGTGAGTTCCTTGAAAACTGTACAGGTTCCCCGAGGTCCCCGTGGGCTCCCTAGGTTCCCCATGAGTATCCCGTTTTCCCGTGGGTTTCCTGTAAGGTCTCCGGGTCTGCCATGGGTTCGTTAGCCAGATTGCTTTAAGTTCCCCGAAACGGATTACCCCTCTTGTAGTTACCTTATCTTATAGAATCAAGACTTTAACAAATCTTTTAATCAATGCACCACCGTTAAAATTTTATTTTGAGAATTTTGTGTTTAAATTCCTGTAGAGTACAAACTATTAGGCAGGCCCATTATGAGTGCGCAGCTTTAATTTTATTAATCAAAGAGACGGGACGAAGAGCGCGATAAGCAGATTATAAGAATTATGGTACTAGGGTGAAAGGAACACCTATTGACACTTTAAGAACTCATGTCAGGACCTATTGACACCCTACTCTATACCATTTGAAATACGGAATTTGAACACTTATCCTTATCGAAAATCATAAATTAATGAAAAAACGACATATTACTTACATTTTAGTAGATACATTAAATAAATTTCTACATTTTGACAAAAGTGTCAATAAGGGTTCCCCGTCGAAGAGGTGTTCATTCGACCCTATAATGTCTTATTTACTCTGAAAAAAGTTTTGTCAAATTAATTTGAAAAGTTTGTCAAAAGGATGTTTTTTCATATAAAATGTGAGAACATTTTTTGCCAAACTGGTAAATAAAATCCTTTTGACAAAATATTAAACACAGCTATTTGGCCGTTTAGCAAAACTATTTTTCACAGAATAAGATTTGTACAAGACGATATTGAGAAAAAAATGCTTCATGCCTTCTTGTCCCCTTGACTTACAAAAATATAAACGATAGACTTATTTTGTGCTATGCACTGAAAAAAAAGTCACGTAAGCAATCAAAAAACAGTTTGGAAAATATTTCTAATAATGAAATTTAGTGATTTTTATTATATGAAATTGATTAAATTCTCTAAAAAGTGTATTAAAATCTCAAAATCGAAAAAAAAAGTTAGCACCCTGTAATTTCCAAGGAGCGATGTGATGCATATTTACTCTTAATGGCATCTACACATTAGAAACAATTTTCGTCAAATAATGCCTTTAAGAAAAATGACGTTTCTGTTCACAATGACCGGGGACATATTCTTAAAAAAAACATCTTTTTTTTTTTTAATTGCATCTGGTGTATAGAAGCCTTAAGACACGATCTCAAGAATTTGTTCATTCCTCGAGAAATACATGTGGGAATTTCGATCTGAAGATCAATTTATCTGGGAGGTCTCTGAAGACCGGAAATCAGTATCCTTTACTGTTTGGCTTATATCTCAATAATAAGACTTTGGACAAATCAAAAAGAAATATTACAAAGATCTGGGTAAAAATCTTAGAAAGTCAAAGTCGCGAAAGAAAAATTCCGAAAACCGAAATCGAACCGAAAACCGAAAAGATCTCGAATACTTAAAAGCGTCATAGCTACTCCCACGATTGGACCTGCGCTTTCTGTAGGCAAAGGGAAATTTTCTGTATTTTGGGAAATTATTTCACACATCCTCTGCTTCGTCCCTTTCAGAAATTTGACTATTCGGAATTTTGGCTTTCGAAATTTTGGCTGCCACCGTATAAATGACATTATAAATAAATTGGATACCTTACCGATATTTTACTGATTAGGATCCAATGCAATCGGGACAGAAATTCCAAAACCTTTCCATTTAATTAAAATTCAACGAAACGATTGAGACATCAAGCCTTCAAAATGGTTTATCTTTGATATTAAAAAAAAATCAAAATTAGAATTTTTCTGTGAGGTGTTGAGTATGCAGAAAATGTTATTTGCTTGGTTGAACTTCAACCAAAATGAAAGAAATCACTGGAGCTGCTTTTACGAACATCCAAAAAATATGATTTTGGAGAAGAAGGAAGGGGATGGAGATAAAAATTAAGAGACATCCTACTTACGGGGAAGGGATCACTAAAACCGCGATATTTCATGTTTTAACTCTAGCCCAATAATAAATTGAAAAACGAGAGAATACCTATAGCCCCTATAGCTCTCTTTTATAGTTCGAGCAACAAAATAAATAAAATTTCAAGAAAGGTCGAATTTACGCTGAGTGAGTGGTTTAAAAATCAATAAAAAATAAACACTTTCCTCCCATTAAAGAAAAATTACTATTAATGAGTGAACACTCAATGAATGATTTCTTCAGTGAAATGCAATTGGTTAAAAAAAGTGATTTCTTTCGCAAAAAAGATCCTTTGTGAAATTTCTGGGCCTTGGTCAAGTCTCTCTTATTAGATTTGCTCTTAATGTAGGTCACTTAAAATTAGTGAGAGTGCCAAAGTTGAAGAGAGAATTTGAATTTTTTGCTTATAAATTTATATTTTATATTCAAAAAGTTATCTCAATGTGTCCTCTCACAGAAAGTTCTTTTATCACATAATCGGATTATTTCGCGTGTTTCATTTTCAACCAAAAAGCTCCGCATTTTGTATGTACATTTTTAATGAGAGAAATTAATTCTAACGCGGTTTAAATGGTAACAAGAAATTCTGTGTCTACCTCTTCTCATAGAATTTAATATTGGGGTTAATGTTCTGGCCATTTATAGTTAGTATTGTTATATAATTATTGTCTTTCTTTTTTTGCGCTTTTATTTAATCTCATGCAAGAAAAGGCGGAATTTAACTTTTGCAACAATACTTGAGCTTTCAAGATTCCATTCAATTGTACTTCTTCAATTTTCTTTTGTTTGTCTTCTCATTTTTGTAATAAAAATAGGTAAAGTTTTTTTTCAGCATATTTTGTTTAGAGATTACGTTTTAAAAACAAAGAATTTCAACAATATTTCGACGGCTCCGACAGCTCATTCCAGATCAAATGCCTTCAAATAACAACATTTTTGGAAAACCACTTGGAGTTAAGAAAGCAAACTCCCATTGTGGTATCTTTATGAAAAACACGAATATGACTATAAATTTTATTAAGCAATTTTGGAGTTTGGTATCAGGGGTAACGTAACGGGGTTATTCCAATGAAAAGTTAACATTTTTTTGCAATTTACTGTTCTCAAGCGCTTCTACACAATCGACTTTACTTTGTCCCGGTTACTGACACGACTGTTTGGTAGTTTTAGAACACGGAGCAAACCATAGGAAAAGGGTGGTGATCCAACACAAAGAACAGTCGAATATGCAGAAGAAATTGAGAACAGTAAAGCGCTAAGAAAAATATAAAAAGGGGCAATTTTTCGCTTGTATATATTTTAGAACTTAACTGTTCTCGAGTGCTTCTGCATTATCGACTTTTCTTTGGCTTCGTTCCTGTCACGACTGTTTGGTGATTTTAAAACATGGAGAGGACTGGAGGTAAAGAGTCGTGACAGGAACCAACACAAAGAAAACTCTATAGTGCAGAAGAATTTGAGAACAGTAAAGCGCTAAGAAAAACTTGAAAAGGGGCAATTTTTCCCCTGTACATTTTTTAGCACTTTACTGTTCTCGAGTGCTTCTCCATTATCGACTTTTCTTTATGTGGTGATTCCTGTCACAAATGTTTGGTGGTTTTAGAACACGGCAAGGACTGGGGAAAACAGTCGAAACAGGAACCAACACCAAAAAAAGTCGAGAATGAAGAAGCAGTTGAGAACAGTCCTGCGACTAAAAGAATTCCCAAGATAAAGATTTCCTCTTTTCATTTTTCATTGGAATATCAGCATTAGTTTTATCAATTCTGAAGGTCAAACGGTAAAAGATATTGATTTTATATCTCCAAGAGATGCCCCATATCTTATTTTTAGCTTATATCAATTTTATATTGAATTTTAAAACCAGTTTGCAAATGTTTGGAAGAGTATATCTCAGAAAATATTTCGTTCATATACGTCTAACTTTGATTTTTTTAAATTAATTGATTAAAACAATATGATAATTTATTTTTCTTATGAACATTTATGAAATAATATAGCCAAATTATATAAAAATATCTGTTTAAGTATCCTGCGAAGCTACTTTGCCTTTATTTTTATAATTTAATTTAATTTTAAAGTATTATCTGGAAGTAAATAAATAATTTAACTTCATAAAATGGTTTTACTCCCATGGTGTTTCCTAATTAGCCATAGAATGGGATTTAATAACATGTTGATAATTTTCGATCTACAAGTAATAAAATATTAAATCGCATTAAATATGTTATTCACATCGCGTTCTCTAATTGGCTGTGCTAAAAGCATTTACAGCTTTAACCAATAAAAACTCACGATGAGACTTTAAATACTTTATGGGATTTACATGTGGATAATGCTTAATGTTTTACACCTCGTGAAAAAATTGAAAATAAACCTACGCTCCGGTAAAATCTGTGATAAGCCTAGAAAAGCTTATAATACCTGAGCTTCTTTTTAGGGAGTTTCGGAATATTTGTAATCAGAGGTGTTCGCAACTGAGAAAAAATAGGAAAAACCGCGTCGGGAAAATTCATCTCAAATTGACTCGATACAATTTTTTATATCCAAAATGTAGCTCAAAATTGATTTCGTACACATTCTGAATTTTATAAAAGCTCTCCGAGTTAAATCAACAATAGAAAAAAAGTTCGTCGAAATTGTTTTATAACTACTGAAGATAAAGAGGTGTCTTCACATATTGGGATCAAATTTTTGTCAAAAGTTGCTTTTTTGAAAGAAATACACTGCTCTAGGTGGGAACATCATAATTCTTTCAAAGAAAATCAGTCTGACGAAAATTGCTCCCAATGTATAGAGGGCCTAATAAAAAACTGAGTAGCGTTATCGAATTACTATTGGAAATGCCTTGCGGGTCTTATTCCCAACTACAACATACCGGAGTGTCATCGAAAATCGTAAATGAGGTTTTCGAAATGTCAACCAGAAAATTTCAAAAACAAATTATTTTGTCCTCAAAACTCCTAACTCTGATTAGTTACGATGTTCTGGTTCTGAAGACCTGTAACATTTCACGAGACCTTTCTTTTGCTTCTTGAATGATCAAATGAAGTATCATTTGATCATTCTAACATCTCAGGTGAGCGGAGGGCGGATGTCTGAAGGAACAAGAAAAAAATCTACGCCGTATATTTATACTTCAGATCTAATACGGATTTCAGAGTGGTAGTTTAAATGATTTTTTTTAATATCTCAAAATCTTAAATAGTAAACAGCAATATTGCTTTTTGAAAATTTAATGAATAAATTGCCCTTCCAATTCTAAGTTAAAGTTTTCATAAAAATTTCGATTTGATAAGAAACTACAGAAGTTAAGTCTAAGTCTTAAACCTGAAGAAAGTCCGTATCAAGCTTAATGTTATGGCCTAACTGATATAACTTTACAATAAGCAATATTTTTGAAGAAATCTTAACTTAGTATTGTATTGCTTACATTTAACATTTCATTTTAATATTTACCATTTGAAAATTTAGTGCAATTGCTTGTTGATTAAAGGATATAGACCTTTAAGCGGTTGTTAGAGGTTTAGAGTAGACTAGAGGTTTAGCGCAGTTCCCGAAGGTCTCAAAATCCTAAATAGCAATTAATTTTATTGGTTTTTCAAAATGTAATTAATTATTTGTTCTTAATAATCCAATCTTAAGTCCAAATTTTGCAAAACTCTTTAATGATAAGAATCTAAAGATGTAAAGTCATATGGTTAAAGGCCTCGACAGACCTGAGGATTAGCCGACAGGTGGCTTAGCGTAATTTTATTCGAAATAATTATTAAACTACATTTCTATAATTTTCCACTAAGTTGTATCTCGGCTTAAGTCGTAAATGTGTCTAGAGGGCATAATGTCCTGGACACACTTACGACTAAAGTCCAGAGACGATTAAGCTCGTTCATAGCCAAGTCAGTTCCTGACACATTACAAATGAGGCTTAGCCTTCACTGGTATCCACAAAACATAACTTTCGTGGGTTTTTATGCAGATATTTCAACTGAAATGCACTATAGTAGTCCATTGAAAATGAAACTACTTTTCAATTTACTTCACAATTCACGCATAACAACAAGAATTATTCACTAGAATCGCCTAAATTGGCTTAAGTCGCGAGTTAGCTTCCACTTCACAAATAATTGTAATTAACAATAATTATTGCACGTATACTGAGACATGAATTTACAAATAGTTTCATTTTCAGAAGAGTATTAGTGCAATTCAGTGGAAATATCTGCATAAAAACCCACGAAAGTTATGTTTTATGAGTACCAGAAAATGTTAAGCCTCGTTCGTGGTGTGTCAGGAACTGACTTGGCTATGAACGAGCTTAGTCGTCTCTGGACTTTAGTCGTAAGTGTGTCTAGGGCATAAGGCTTAGGTCTGAAATCCGAGGGCTAAATGTCTAATGTAAAGACCGCTTCACAATACCGAAATTTGAACCCAATCTGAGTCAAAAAAAATTATGGAGATATGGTAGCTTCTCGTTCAATCGGCTCTTTTTCAATAGGGTGCAAAATTTTGTTGACAATTTTCACGTTTAATTGTGAAGCAAATTTGCTCAAATTCGGCTGTAGTTCCTCTTATTTTATCATGATTCTTTACAATTAAAAACTTTTTGTGGAATTTACAATTATTTTGACGCCCAAATCTATCGATAATTTGGATGACATTTTGCCCCATATGCCCGATTGAGAGAGAGTCTACTGTATTCCAAAACGTTCCTAGGGATTTGGGTGAATCTGACATAATTATTCATCTGTTGTCCTATGTGTGACGTTTTTTGAAAGCATCAAGTCAATATCCCTTTTTGTTCTTTCTGTAGAACGTCTAGAACCAATTGTACTATTGTCAAAATTAAAGAAATTGACCGGAAAAATGAGGTTTTTAGTTAGCATAACATATTTTGTGCTCAATATGTTAACATGTATTCATACTTCATAAAAGTTGGGTCCGTTCGAACGAGGGTAGGTTTTACTTCCTATCACAGAGGCTGACATATTGGGTTATTTAAAAGCGTTATGAATACCAGATAAATGTGAATCGGAACTTCAGAATAATAATACGGAAAGGATAAGAAGAATATTTTGCTAAGGCGAAAGTGAAACGACGAAATTAAGTTTCTTTTCTTCAAATCATTAGCTTTTTTTTAATTTCTCTTGAGTGTGTTAATAAGGATCTGTGAAAAGTTTTTCAGGTCAGGATGAACTTTTTGGCTAAGAACTGTAGTAGATAATATGCAGTGATGGGATGTTCAATGTTTTGTGGTGAGTGCCAAGATAAATTTTCATTATTCATGGCTTAAATTTTAGACCTTATTATAGTAAATACCTCTTAAAATTCTTTTTTGATGTCCGGCGACTTCTGGTCGCCATAAAAAGCAATTCTCGTACAAAAGGAAGAGGATTTCATTGTCGATTTGTTGGTAGGTTTCACTCAAATGAACATAAATTTGATAATGAGTTATTACATTGAAAAGGTGTGAAGTGATTCAGTGTAGGTACTAATATAAACGCTCGAAAATCATTTAATTCTACTTGAGGGAAAGTTATTTTATTATAAAAAGTTCAATTAATTTTTAATTCGAATGTTCGTTCTGTATTCTTCTAAGTTCCAACCGATAATCTTATTTTTAAAATAAGTCTCATGACCTAACTGTGTCTTTTTTGATTAATCTTAAAAATAAATGGAAAAAAATCTCAAGACTTCCTAAAATATGCAAAACAAATATTTAATTTATTTTGTCGAACAATAATAATCCCCTGTAGATGATGAACCAGTCGAAAATCTAACTCTGGATTTCGACCATTCCCCAAGTAAACTTTTAAAAAAAAATATCATGTAAATACCATAAAGAATTATTCAACCCATTTACAACTACAGGGTAGCTGAAAAAAATTGCAATAAGCTTCAGAGTGCTGAACTTTCAAAACACCGGTGGCAGTGGATTAAAATCTTGCATACTGATAATTCATTATACTGGTTAAAAGCTTACAAAAGCTGCAAAAAAGCAATTTCTAAAATATTTGATGGACTTTCACACATGACAATTTAATTTCGCTATATTTTGCTGGAAAGGTATAATTACGATAATTCGTTAGAACTCTTTAAGAACCTTATTGGAAAAAAACTTTTCGTATTTCGAAACATATATTGAAACGATAACTTTTTATAGAGTTACTAGTAGGGGGAAGTGAAGCACTTTTGAAAGTGGGGCACCTTTGAAATTGGAGTTTTTCAATCTGTGCGGTTAAATTATATCACGATATGGCTCAATTTTATTTAAAAATAGATGAAAAATCTCAATTTCAAAAGTACCCCTCTTTCAAAGGTGCCCCACTTTCCCCTAGTATTTTTGGTGTTTTTGGTGGGGGTCAAAAAAATCCTTTATTGTTACACTGAGAAAAAAGGGTGCGATTAACTTTTTTTCCTCATAACTTTAACACTTTTAGGTGTAAAAATATATCAACATTTTTTTATGTTAATTTTTCACCTTTTTAAGGGTAAAATTAACATGAAAAAGGATAACTTTAACTCCCAATACACCTGAAAAGGGTAATATTTACACCGATTTTGGATCAATACTGCAGGGTAAAATTAACATTTCCGGAATGTTATTTTAACTTTTTCGGATTTTTCTCAGTGTAGTTATCTTTTTCAAAGTGATGAAAAAATTAAACAAAATTTGCGTCATATCTACAAACAAAAGATCCATGAGATGGATATACCGCAAACTATAATATTGCAAAAGGACCTCAATGAAGCCTTAAAAATTCAGGAAAGAACAAGATTTTATTGATCTTTAAAAAAATATTCGATAGAGCTAAGAAGTAATCACTTATGCAAAGATTGTGTATGAAATTTTGCATGGAAAATTTAATATCGCGCCGATTTTGATAATATTTTCCTTTATTGTCTTTCTTCATTTGAATTTTGGATAACAAATACATTTCTTAGATAGCTACACTATATAAATAAATGGAGTTTATAATGATTTTATGCAAACAAAATAAATGACTTTATTGCCCATTAAAACGCTTGTTTGATAGTGTCTCTCCACACTCACTTATTGATAAAAAAAATTACAATAAATATCTATTAATTGTATAAGAATCAAGTTTAAAAATATGAACATTCTAGGGGAAAGTGGGGCACCTTTGAATTGGGGCTTTTTATGTATTTTTAAATGAAATTGGTCCTTGTTATGTTATTATTTATCTCCATAACGGCGTTATCACACTTGCACATTAAAATTTTAATGTGAATCACATTAATTGTCGCTTGTGAGCGTCCAAATATGTTATTTGTGTCTTTGAGTCACTTAATATTTGGGGTTTTTCTATTTATTGATAAAGAAGTGGACTTGGCCTGCAAAAATAAGTTTAAATTTGCCTAAAGCATAAATATTTTTCACATTAAAAAATTAAAGAGAAAATCGCAATAATTTTTCGCATTAATGCTATAAATCAATTTATATCAAATTTTGCGGGCCAAGTCTACCTTTTTATCAACAAATAGATCAAATTTTTAATATAAAATGATTCAAACACACAAATTACACATTTGGATTCTGAACAGCGACAATTAATGTGAATCATATTAAAATTTTAATGTGCAAGTGTGATAATACAGTAAGGCATTTGTGATGTTAAAGTACATCATGATAAGACTCAATTCTATTTAAATATAGGAGAAAAGGTGCAATTTCAAAGCTGCTCCAATTAAAAGGTGTCCCACATCTCCCTATCTTCAATGTTTTTAGTACAGTGATTGAATGAGTTAACAGAAAGTGACAGAACACGATTGATAGAGATTTAAAAATTCAAATGAAAACCGTTTAAATTTATTTGTGTGCAAAAGTGTCCAAATTCCCATATATTTAGTGGAAACGTTAAAACCAGCACTTATGCTTAAGTACCATATAATGAGTTCCATCTCATTTATCATATTTAAATTTTTCATTAGTCCCCCAAGCACAAAGTTTTGCATCCACACTCTGGGGTCATGGGGGTGACGATGGGTAAGCAACTCACTGGAAGTACTAAAGAACTTTCCCGGCCACCCTCAATTTTCCCTACATATATACTACAAGAGTGTTGGAATCGTGCCGGCAGAGAAACCAAATCCATTGTGCGGTTAACGGCACAGCTGAAATCACGTTCTTCTCTTTTGGACTCCGATTTTATAATGGTTTCAGGGTGTAACACTTTCACTGCGATTCAAGACCACGACCAAGAGAAATGAGGGTTGAGTGTTGAGGCAAATGTGGTATACGGAGTTCATTTGAACGTGGATTTGAGAGAGGATTCGCAGGAGGTCGGGAGTTGAGTGTACAAGTATGAGAAGATTTAGCATGAGAATCCTTCATCCACCCTCATTACCACTGTCAAATCCTGCCGGAGCTCCTTGAAAATTCACGCGGTCGGAGGAAAAAACACGAGACAGATATATACAGCTGCTGCGGGGATGGTACTAAAGGGGATTTGGGAAGGGTACGTTTTTTCAAGAGGGAGAAAGAGGAGAGGGTGATTATGTTGGTGATGATAAAATGAAAATCATACACTTCGAGGGGGGAGCAAGGAAGGCATTGGTGTGCCAACAAGTGGAGAAAAACATAATATCTGGAGGATGTTGGGTATATAGCGCAAAAATAAGATTTGACGACAGAAATGATTAAATGATTATCTTGGGAGTTCTCCAAATGAACAGCAAGAGAGTGGCTCAGTGGTGGATTACCGGAATATGTTTGGATTTAATTTGTTGAAATAATTTTGGAGTTCCTGAACTTTCAACCATCGTCATCTATTTTCACGTGTGACAGCCAGGAAAATTGGTCCCATCGAAAAATGGGAAAACGTATCGAAGGAATTGAGTGAAAAATTAGTATAAGGTAATTCCCACCATCGATATTTTACCTTGCCAACATTTTCTAAAAGAGATGGGTATATCACCTACCTTTTTGATCTTCCATATAGCAGAACACTGAAGGGAAAGATGCGAAAAAGGAGTGTTATGGGTGTTGTTTCACGAGTGATTCCTTCTTCTTACTGAAGAAAAATGCAATTTATTTCCCAGTCGCATGCAAATTCAATTTATTGTAGTGTCTCCCCAAAATATACATATAACCAGTTATAAAATCCAATGGATAAAATGTAGTGCTGTAGTGCTTTTAACGACACAAAATGAATGCAAAGTGCTCTCTCGAATATTCTCTTCAACATGTTCTTTTTATTTTACCCTCTTCTTCTTCACCTCTTAGATATTAAAACACCGGAAAATGACATTTAACCACCCTATTTTCCCATCTCCTTCCTCATTCCTCCTCTGGTTTCTTGGACCCATAGCTACCAATTCAGGATTGTTGCTTTTACCCCCATTTAGCTTTATGGTTCTCCATACTAAACAATGCAAAAGCGTGCAACAACCACAATGGAATCGGAAATGAACAATGGATAAAAATTCCTAGTTTCCTTTCACACATTCCGGAAGTAGATGAAGCTTCCAGAAATCCAAACTAAACTGCAGAGTTATTTCAAGTTTGGAGGTCTGCTGCATTCACCTTAATCTCAGCCCGTTATTGACTTACCTAAAGATTCCGATGCACGCACACGTGCGTTATTGAAATGCTCATCCAAACGATCGTGCGATATTTATAAGCTATAAAGGTGAGTCATTGACAGAGTTTTATAATCTCTGCAAATGAATTATTTGCATAAAAGTGAAATTTGATTGCTAAACAAAAGGCTTTTTAGTCTAATCTCAGCAGAAAAAAAAGTCAATACATAATAGATAGCAAAACGGGAAAAAGGCGGGAAAAATGTTTGTTTTCCAGATGAAAGCACCTCTTTTCATATGCACTCATCCGAGAAGGTGTCTAGTGCGAACATCCCAATAAGCCAAGTACCCATCTCAGTCTGTCCAGTCTAGTACGATGCACCTCTCATGGACTCTGATGACCCTCTTTGTGCTCGGGAACCATCAATCGATCGGTTATTTTAACAAAAGTGCCCTCAAGTGTCCTCAAAATACGCAAAAACTTCTGTCTCTTCTCAATCTTCTCTGCAACTCTACGCAGGTCACCACAACTACGCGAGATGCCTGTTATGGATGCTTCTTTCGTGCAGGATCAGTTGCTCCAGGCGAAGCACAGGTATGGCATTAAAGCATCTTGCACACAGAAAAAATTGTAAAGAAAATTATTACACCGAAGGTTTCTAGAAGGTTGTTTTAGAGAAAAAATCTTAGAAAAAATACTTTACGACATGTTCAAATTCCTGATCAAACACATAATTCCTCAGCGCTTTTGACCTACAAGACATAGACTCCATAGTCTAAATAGGTATTATAAGGGATGTGAAACTATTTTTGGGATATGATTTAGTTTAATTTTGTTGAGAATTTTGTTCAAAACAGCTTATAATAATCACCCCAGCCTCAAGAGATCATATTTGTAGAATTTTGGAAATTTTAAATTTCAAAAATCAGTCCACACCCAAATAGCAATTTGGAGTAAGATTACCGTTGGATGTATGTATTCTGAATTCCAAAATCGGGTCCTATGACGGTCGTCAGAGAGTCGAATGAGGTAAGTGGGGAATAATATGACGGTAATTACGGAAGTCATTTGGCGTCATAATAACTCTGAAATTACTCGCTCACGACTAAAATACGACGCCGACTTCCAATAACTTCCAGTGTCCCTATAAAAAATCTTCCCCTCACTGGGTATATCTGAGGGGTAATTTAACTTGTCAAATGGCAAATAGAACTATTCAGTGCTGTAAATTCGCAAAGTAATTGATATTTTCGCGTGTTTTCTCAACAATATTATAGTGCGCATTGGGAGGAAAAGCTCTCCCGGTAGGCATGTGTGTTGTGATTCGAAAAAGTACAGTGCCGACAGGAATTAAGTGAAAATTAGGCAATTTTTGTCATTCAGCAATAGTCGAATGGCAAAAATCATCGCAAATGCGAGTAGTGAATTAGTGAAAAAATAGAGAAATTTACATATAGTAGACTCTCTCTCAATTGGGCATTTGGGGCAAAATGTCATCCGGTTTATAGATAGATTTGGGCATCAAAGCCTTTTTAAATTCCATAAAAGGCGCTCAAAAAAGAATCATGATAAAATAGGAAGAACTACAGCGAATTTGAGCAAATCAGCTTTATAATTAAACGTGAAAATTGTCAACAAAATTTTTCGCGCGATTGAAAAAGAGCCGATTGAGCGAGAGTCTACTGTAGAACGTACTAGAAAACGACAGAAAATGTGATGAATTGTTCAGAAAATAGTGTCTACGGTGGTAGTGCAATACAAAGTTGTGAAGTGTACTTAACGTCATCATTCAAAGTGCGTACGTCGATTTCGTACCTATGCGGAAGAGAAGGACGCCAAATGCATTATTTTTTGCGCATCAGTTTTTGAACGGAAAAAGACCGTCGTTTGGAGTCGCTTTTGTTACCGCATGGCAGAGTAAACTTTAGAACCGTAAAATAACGATAATATTACTAATTCAATCTTGAGTAATGCTGTGACCAAAATACGACGCGAATACGACTAATTTTTAAGATTCCAATTAGGAGTAATATTTTTGACCATTTCTTGTACACCAAAAATCAGTCATTTTTGAGTCAGAGTAATTTTTTGCGGATTGGGATATGTGTCATTTTGCCTCTGAGCTCCACATTTATAGTTAAAGAAATGGAATTTGTTGTGGAAGTTAATAAAATACGATAATGTGAAGAATTTCGGTCCGATGGGGTGTAGCAAGAATTGACGGAAACACTTCTGTGTCGATCAGTCGAATGGTGAACTTTAAAGTGCAATCTGTGATCCAAGTCCAAAAAAGTGTAACCATTTCCCGCCTGTACGTGATTTTCCCAACAAAATTCGATACCTGATGAACAGGACATTCATCCTCGAAACGTCGTAAAGAATAAAATTGCGAAAGTCAAGAAAGGTCTAGTGTTTCCGTCAATTCTTGCAAAATACGATAATATTGAGGAAAGAACAGAGAAAAATAGTTCTAATTCAGACTTCACTCAAAACTTTCTTCACATAACCTCAAATTTTACATTTTGAACTCAACCATCATTTAAATTTGAGGAACTCGACTGTATAATATTTCTGAGGTATAGTATGGAAGTTAGGATTTCAAGTACTTCAAGTATTCAAATTTCAAACCTTACGATTCTGCTCGGAATAGAGAGAGCATTATAGAATAATAAGGATATAAGATCAGCCATTATAACATAACGTTTTAAAATTAAGCAACCGAATTCAAACTTTAGGTATAAAATTTAGCACATTTTTTTCTGTGTGTACTTATAATGAATCTTTCAAATTGATTCTCCACCTCAACTGTCTTATTGTAGGTGGCTTTACTTAGTCAGTGTGCAACGATGTACCTCGTCAACACTACATACGCCCCTTGTATTGGAACGCTACAGCCCGGCCAGTCTCCGACACTCTGCTTTTCGGGTCACTGTGCCTTCGTGCAGTGCGTGAGACGAATGAATAGTGTCAGACTGATGGATGAATGTATGACCCAGGCCCTAGCAGTTAACCCCACCTTCGCCCTAAGCCAAGCAGGTCGTGTAGCACTTCTCGGGAATGCAACAGGATGCATTTTAGCACGAACTCGATGTTCCCAATTCAATCCGATTACCGGTGAATATCAAGCAGTCGGATTGGCCGCCACTGCGCTTCAAATCGCATCGAATGGAGACCTTAGGGTAGTTGCATTTCCGTCCAATTTAGTCACGGCAGAGATTTTCTGTTCACGGACAACACTCGATCAAGCTGCCTACCAGGGGGCCTTGTGCTAGGGGTAATCAAATACAGTAGAATCTCTTAAAAATCTAAACCTCTCACATTCGAACGTCCGTTGAATTCAAAATGTCAAAAGTAGGTTACAGTAGACTCTCTCAAATTCGGGCATTTGGGACTGAAATGTCACCCGAATTAGAGAAAAATTCTGGCGACAAACTGTTTGAAATGCAACGATCTTTTGTTCATTTGTATAGTCACATTAAGTTTACACTCATATTTATTATAAATCTCATGAAAACCTCTTAATAATGCAAAATCATATCACAAATAAGACAAACCGTGGCTAATTTAAAGATATTTGCTTCATTCGATAATCAGAATCAAATCTGGAAGATATTAACAAACTTTTTTCAAATTTAACTGCTGCCCGAATTAAAAAGTATCCCGATCTTAATAGAGCCGAATTAGCGAGAGTCTACTGTATGTTAAAAATCGTGAACGAGAGTCATATTTCTCTGCAGCTTCCTGAATATTTTACCCACATTATAATCAAAATGAAAAGCGAATACATTCAATTTATGAGAAAGTACAGGAGTTTGATTCAAAGTACAATTATCTCACATATAAAATCCATTATTTTTGAAAATATCGTTTTAATTTCTGAGGTAAGAAATGTAATTTCAACACCCCCAAGCGTTCGAATTTAGAAGACTCTACTGTAGAGATGGTAAAATTTCAGAAATTTCACAGCAGTCGCCATCTACTTTAGGCGGAAACTCATGAAATTTCTTGAAATTTACCAACTCAACCGTATTTACTTGGTATAATTACGTATGAGGGCGCTAATGCATAATTTCCAGGTTACAGAGCCATCCAACGGTGATTTCACTTATAACTAACTTCATTGCATATGGCTACTTCCGTCAAATACGTTTTCTTGTGTTTGAGTGTCAAATATATTTCAAGAAGCTTAAAAACATTTTTTTTTATAAATCATCGCAGTCGGATCATCATCGACAGGATTTGACTTTTATTGGTATCACGGGTGTAATCGGTGTAATCCATAACAACGTAGTTTGACTTAGAATAATTGTCTTTTGTAAAAGGATCTGTGAAAATATTCTATTGGTGAAATGGGTGAAATAAAACCATCCGTGAGACAATGTAATGGTGTGTTTTATTGGGATCTAAATAATTCGAGGGGTGTACATCGTCATTTTCAGTGGATGGAAACTGAGGATACAGGGGAATGGGGTGAGCAAATCAATTTTTAGCTGGAGGAGCTTCCTGACCCTTGCTGAAATCGGGATATTCTAACTTAGCGCCATCTTCGCACGTGAAGTGGGGACAGCAGTATGGGAATGGAGCTGTTTTGTTGGTCTTCTCAGTATCCAATTTGCACTTGTCATTGGCCAATGGCAGGGGTCCACAGTCCTCCACCAATTCCAGCAATTTTGGTTCTTTATCGTCAGATAAGACGCAGGTTGAGCGTCCGCAGAATGGTGTGAGATCCCATGATTTTGCAGGCTCAACTGTGGCGCACTTTGTGGAGGCAAAGCACATTCCAGGGAAGTCTGAATAATAAAATAAACAAATTAATTAGCACGGTTTTGTTTAGCGTTTGTAGTCTTAAGGTGGGGTAGAGATAATCCGATGACGCTGATTTGTCTCAATTCTCATTCAATTACCCAATATAGACATGAAGTATGTGAGCACAGTGTCTCAATTCATGTAATGTTTCTGTTGTTCACTACAATTGGCCGGATGACGATGATTTCGGTCTCTTAAGAAATAAACATTGTGACAATATTGTGAGACATGACACGCTACTTCAAACGCAATACAATGGAGAACTATGGAGCTGCTAAAATAGTAAATTTATATTAAAAAAAAAAAAATAACAACGGAATTTTCGCAACTTTCCGCAGTCACTAAACATCATCTAAAAAGTTTGATCCCATAGAGAGTTCAAAGAGACTAAGTGAGGTTGGTCAATTGGAGGCCATTTGCTCAAATTAGTTACAAGTTAGTCACATTAAAATAAATTGACAAAAAAAAACCTGTCATTGTTCAAATATTGTTGGAATAGTGTAAAAATCTGAAGTGGGTGTTGCGGAACAGTGCTCTGAAAGGTCATATACATATTGGGAGGGTGCGAGGTATGTCTCAATTTGAGATCAGTTGCCATGCTCGAGCTCACTTTCACCTGGATGGTTCGGGTAGGTAACAAAGAGAGCGCGAGAGTTGCAAAAAAGTCGTCCGTTTCACCTTCAGGAGGCGACTAATTGATCGACTGTTGGTTAGCACCTTCGAAATCGGGGCGTCAGACAAGTTGCAACTGCCCAAGGCAAACCACATGATCGAGGGAGGGGTAAGGGGAGCTGTCTAAAGAGAGCTGACGCACAAACCTACCTCTAAGAACATCTGCAGGGATGAGACGCTTGTAGATCTTAATTCCATCCTCAGTGGGTGGTGCCTTGTTATCAGCAGCCATCGCCACAGCGCACAATAAGATCACAGAGAGCACCTTCATTCTTCCTCACTAAATAATTGTCCACTTAACCAATTAACACTTAAAAAAAAAACCACGAATAAATCGTATCTCCTTAAAAACACGCGCGATCGCCACAAACAGTGAAAGTGATTTGGTGTGAGGTGATCTAGGCCACTTGCTTTTATACCCAACTACATGACTCGGTTTTTTCTTCTTCCTCCAATCTCTGGTTTCAATATCCCATACTTCGGTTCAGCTTCGGCACCATAAACTGAGCCCACACAGCCCTGTACAGCTCTTAGTAACTCGGGATTCAACCAGATAAAAATCTAAGTTGATCTATAGAGATCAAAATGTGATCTTATTCAAATTTCTTAGAATGATTAAACAACTCGATCATATACTTTTTTTTCTATTTTAAATATTTGAAAATGTTATAATAATATGCAATAGACAAACTATTACCGGCTCTTTTGATTAAATTTGCATTTATTAAGCATTTAATGTCTGGTAACAGGTAGACGATCCATGATGAGTTAACTACATAAATATAAGATATTGAGTTTCCAATAACTATCTTCAATTGAGATATAACATATGCCAAATAAATTTCTAAACGTACTTTTCGCAATTTCTAATTGAGATATCTACTTACCGGTTTTCACTCTGCCTTCCTCAACGATTGGGGATGATGCTGATCAAAAACAAGAGCTGTGATTGGAAAAAAAGAAAGCGTGATGTAAATTACAATTGCATCACTTGGTGGGAGAGCAACGGAAAATTTTACTTTCCCCCCACCAAAAACTCCGTCAAGTTTCCCGCCAAAAGTTGTAGAAGCAAATTTTATATACGGCGCGCAAATTTCTTCTGTCTAATCCGATCCCGTGATTTATTTCCATACGCCTTTTGATGATCTTGAACTTTTTGCATCAGCCAAGAAACCCTGGAAGACTTTCAATCAATTTAAATTTAGTTTGTGTACCGCGAACACATATACTTTCTTTGGCGGGAACGTAGGCGGAAATGATCTACTACTGAAAGTTGCAATGAAAACCTCTCTGCTTTCAGAAAATTCGTGTAGTCTATGCACGGACTTTGGTCATTTTCTAGCAATCTCAGACATACACCTGTGCTTACTCTCCCCAACTAATACATATAATACCTGTGATAGCTTATCTCTGTAATCAAACTCCTATCCAGTCGCTTAATTTCCTCATAAGTTCTCTGGATAAATTCCATCGAGATGCAAATTAAACCTGTTGAACAATCAATCAACTAGTTGCCTTGAATGTTTTACTTGTATCGTTTCTTTTATGCCTTCCAATTCCACGGAAGACAGCACCCAGTCACCTGTACTTCCCCATCCAGGTGGGGTTTCAGGGGCATACACAGACGTCAGACACCTCCTCATCATCGATGATACACCAAATGCCACTCTGTTGTGTGAAATGATGCCATTGATTTTTTTTTCGCATGCATGCAATATTGGTAAAAATCACAGTTTATGCCATCAATCTCATCATGTATAATTTACTTTCCTGTTAATATAATTTGTTTATGCTTGCAGATTTTTACAATGTTGCCCAACTTTATTCTTTTTTTTTTTGTTTAAATCTGCCATTGAATGCAAAATTAAATGTATTTGTCCATTTAATAACACAAATTATCTCTAGAGATTTATTGAAGAGTTAAAATGCTTTTAGCGACACAATACAATATTCTTCCGTGAATTCTGTTTTTAACCCTTTATAGCAGTGCATTTAATTCAAATCGTATCATCTTTTAAAAAGTTTTTATGTAAATTTAGTCGTCAGGTAGATTTTCTTAGGTGTTCATAAAATTTATTTATGTGGAACAAAAGAAAAATTATTGTGTACAAAATATTTAACACAATTATTTACAAGAAAATTCAACCAAGAAATTTCTAAGTATTTTACTGCTCGATCTTCACGTAGAGAGTAGTAAGGTAAAGTACCCTCAAGTCGGCCGATAGAATTATTTTACCAATTTTTTTTAATGTTTATAGTTAATTTTTATCAAATTTTCACAGATTTGCATTATGTATAATATACTAGACCTTACAAAGTTAGACCAGTTAGATCATATCGATGGCTCCATTCCATACTATGCTAAGTCGACTTAGCTTTATATTACTCCGAGAGATATCGTCGGTTACGTCGTACCTTTGTCGTATCTGCATTAGGAGCAACTACAATACAGACGTCCCCTCTTGCGTGAAATGCTGACACATAAGAAATGCAGATACGACAGAGGTAGCCGCAACCGACGATATGTTGTTCCTGAGACCGAGATCTACAACTGGTGAAAATTTAGTGGTCATCCGATGTTCGGGTAACGAGATTTTTGGGATTTTCGAAAAAAAATTACACGGGCAGCATAGGAAATCGCCAACTTCAAATGGCTCTCCTGAAATGTTGTCATTCTGAGATAGTATAGTATGGAATGGAACCGTCGATATTATAACAAATCTATGTAAAAATTGAATAAAAAACCTCACTTACCGAGTTACAGAACCGGAGGACTACAGGGTTTTTTTTTATCTAATAATCCCTAAATTTTTTCACGCACCAAAAATTCAGATTAATTTCTGAGAAATGATGTCGTGCTGTTTATCCGTTTGCCCAGGATTTACCATGCCTAGAGTAGAGAACAAACGGTTAGAGATAGAGACTTGGGTCATTAGTGGGACCTCCATAACTTGACCCTAGGACTATTAACATGCTCCTCATTTTCCCCCGTTCCTCGTTTTCTCTTCAAAATCATAACTTTTTGGGATTGCTCGAAAACGCGTCGAGCGATTTTTTTTTCATTTTTGGATATGTTTTAGAATAGGCAGACATTTCGTTCTTATACGAAAATATCGTTGAATTCTTCTTAATAAATTGCATTGAATTGAATTCAATTCATTTATTAGCAATGATTCAACGGTATTTTCGTATTTAGTCTGGACATTTCGTCCATAACGATTTTTGAAGTCAAACCGGTAATGAACCGGTTATAATCTAATAAGTAATTTTTGTCAAAAAATCAATTCTATTGCTCTTAAACTATATTTAGGAGATTTTCTGAGTCTTTAAAAAAGAATCGGTAAAGGTAAATGATGTGAAAGTACTTTTTTGGAATAGCATATAAGTAACGAGTTCGACCACTTTGTAAAGACTGGGATGGTTTGCCATCCCTTTTAATATAAAATTTGAATTTTGAATTTTCATTTGGAGAGTACTGACCTCTACACACTAGAGAAATTTATGTCCGTATTGAAGAGTTTTTTTTACACAATTCCTTACATACTTCAATATAGACATAAAATTCTCTAGTGTATAGAGCTCATAAAAGACCATTGTAACTGAATCTATCCATAAATTATTTTAGATCTACAGTTGAATATTTTTTCTATTTAAATTACATTAGGTTAAAGTCCATCTTCCTGTAGAAAAATTCGAAAAAATAGTGTTTTCAATGTCACTCCAGGTCAGTGTAACCCTACTTCCCCCTACTTTGAAGATTATTTATTGTTTTTCTTTTTTTATCAAGTTTTGTGAGAGTTGTTTGAATTTAAATTTGTTTGGCCTTTTGCAGTGAGCCCAATTGAAGTGGGGCATTTTTGAATTGAGGCAGCTTTAATAAAGAGTTTTTTTTTTAATGGAACTAGATCTTACCATAAAATTTAGCTCCATTAACCAATTGTCAAGCTTAATTCCAATATGTTAAGGCTCAGTTCCATTTAAAAATGGGATAAAAAAGCTTAATTTTTAAGCAGCCCCAATTTAAAGAAACCCCACTCCTATACAATATGAAAATAATGAAATCGTTTTTTGTTCTTTCTAAATAAATTTTTAGATTATTTAAAAGTATTACCCTATAAAAGAAATTCTTATAAGTTTTCTTTTAATAAAGGTGCATAGGAGAAATCGAGAATAGGAATTAGCAAATTACTTAATCGAATAACTGACTTCTACAGTGTATCCTTACTGTTAATAATAAAGCCCATCATCAATAAAGGGTTAACACGGTTCTTTTTTGTCTTTATACCCCCCCATTTCCCGTATCAGAAACCGGTGGATCTTCGGGCCGGTGCGAGTAACGCTGCTGATATTTTTACTTTACAGCACTTTTCACCTTTTATGGTTATGGGCTCTTTATGTGAAGTGGAACAATGCAAAAGCGCACGATTTTGTGAGTTACCACGGTGAAATCGGAAGTAAATAATGATAAAAAAAATTCCTGGTATTCTTTCACACATTCCGGAAAGTGTGCATGCTTTCAGAAATTCCATCAAACCCCGTTGACCAGGAAATATTCTGGGGAGCAATTTAGAGGTAGAACCATTAATATAACAATTCAGACATATTGCGCTTCAGAAGTAAGAACAAAGGACTTTGGGAAAGATGCTTATGCTTATATACCAAAGTGTATATGGGTATATAAGCAATTTATAGAGAGGAAATAGGAAATTCTAAAAAAACACATTATTAAATTAATGAAAATTAAATCTTATCAAAGAAGATTATTAATTGTATTATTTTTTAAATACCTATTTAATGAACAAATTTATTGCAATAAATCAGAAATTTATTATTTAGAAAAATATGTTTTCCTATAAATTACAAAGTTTAATTATTCCAACCATTCTAATGCTAATTAAATGTTTATAATTAAGATATTAGCGGTACAACTATTTTTAAACGTTAACACATGCAAATTTTTCGATCATCATCGATATTGATTTGATTTTGGTGCTTTTTATTGCAAGCCACAATAAGCCATAAATAAATAAAGTGTAAATTACTTTTTGTTTTGTTATTTAACTTATTTTTTATTTTAAATTATTTAATTATAAACTTATTTTTTTGCATTCAATAAAAACATCATACTATATATTTTTGCAATGTTATTGATAACAAAAATCAATATATAAGCTATAGCACTTTATACCAAATTTAAATTAAATCAGAATTCATGGGAAAATAAATTGTATATTTTTAATTCTAAAAAATATTGAAATATTTGTACAAAGGGATAATTTTAGAAAGTATTCTGAGATCTCAAAAGGATTAAGAACCTCAGTTATGATCAGTTATTCAAAAAATGGTAAAATAATTCACCAACTGAGATGAATTTTATTAACCACTTCAAACTTTTAAATGGGCAATATAGTTTTTTACTCATCAAAATGCTTTTTAACTGTATAATTAATAAATTCTGAAGAAAAATAAAAGTGAATTTGATTGTTTTTGCACCTTTCAGAAAATTCAAAGAAAATTTTATATTAGCTTATGCCCCCTACAAATCTTTACGCTATAAGAAGGGACGAGTAAGTTGAATAAGTTTAGGAATAATAGTTTAATTGTTATTTCTTACTCTTAAGCGGTTTTCAGAGCAGAGATTTATAGGATTTCTCCCCAATGAAAACGCGATTTATAGAGTTTTCCAAATTCTAATGGAATATTTTCCCTTAATTTTAGCAAGATAAGCCAAAATTTTCTCAAAAATGTATCTATTACGAATTTACAAAAGTTTAATACATCCAATTAGTTCGTCCGAAGACCATAAAGGTTTGCACAAGTTTTAGGATTTGCTGAGAGCTAACGTAGCATAATTATTACTGAAATAATTATAATTAAAATAAGTTGTGAGGCAGCCTTACATATGTTTCAGACAGGAAGCATAGCCCAGTTGCTGAAGATCTCAAGATTTTAAACAATAAGCAATTATGCTGAACTTTTAACATAGAATGGATTATTTGGTTTCTCAGTCGTTAGCCGAAATATCCTCAAGAATATTGCCTGATGAGAAACTAAGCTTAAGCTTAAGCGGATAAACAGCTTATTTAGTGAGAAACTGATAGGGATACTGATAGGTTTCTCGGCTTAAGTCGCAAGTGTGTCTAGCTAGGGTATTAGACCTGAAGCCGGTATTAGCGTAATTGTAATAGAACTAATAATAATGATTGTGATAAATACAATACCATATAATGAGATAATGATCAATGATTTATTTGTTTATGGATTTTTTACTAAGTCGCCCGTCGGCTAATCCTCAGTTTTATGCCAAATGCACAATAACTTTTATTTTGTAAACATGTTTTCGAAACTACCAATGAGAGTGAGTGACATGACTAGATCTAGATCTCATTCTCTTTCACAGGAAGCTCCGAAAACATGTTTACAAACAAAAGTTATTGTGCGCGGGAAAGTTATTGTATCCACAGAAAAATATTTCGTAAAATTGTTCGTAAATGTATCTGAAGCGAGCACAGTTAGCTGTAAAAAGCAGTCTTTCAGCATATTTTTGTTGAGTCGATCAGCAAAAATATGCTGCATTCAGCAGTTCTCGAACAAAAAGTACTAACTAAATATATAGACATGACACTGCTTCGCGAGTGTCGTTTTAAGGTTAGCAGAATTCAGCTGAAAATACATATGTTTTCAGGTAAATTGAAATCAGTTAGGATTTGATGCTCGCTAGGTAGAGACTTTAACTGCTCGTAAAACGTATAACCCACTAAAAAGCTCGTAAAATTTTGCACTTTACGTAAATTTTGTGCGTAACATCATCATTTAATAAGCATTTACTGTTTTTTTTTATAAACATTTGTACGTTTTTTTTTGTCTGACAAAACTTTACGAACAATTGACAAAACATTTACGAACAGATTTTTGAAAAGGAACAAACAATTCTCGTAAATTGGTCATTTTAGGAACAATGTTTGTGAAAAATACAAACTTTTACGAACTTTTTAGTGGATTATACAATTCACGAGCATTTCGTGAGCCTCCTACACATAAAAAAAATTCATAAAATTGTTCGTAAATGTTTATGAAATCCTATGGCAGACTTACGAAATTGCTCGTGAATCGTATAACCCACAAACAAGTTCGTAAAAGTTTGTACTTTTTTCACAAACATTGTTCGTAACATGATCACTTGACGAGCATTTTTGTACTTTTACAAACATTTGTTCGTAAATGTTCGTAAACACACAAAGAAATGTTCGTAAAATTTTATCTTTTGTTCGTAAAATTTTGTTTGCCTGACGAACATTTTACAGACATTTACGAACAAATGACAAAATTTTACGAACATTTTTTGTGTGTTTACGAACATTTACGAACAAATGTTTGTAAAAGTACAAAAATGCTCGTCAATTGATCATTTTACGAACAATGTTTGTGAAAAAAGTACAAACTTTTACGAACTTGTTTGTGGGTTATAACGATTTACGAGCATTTCGTAACTCTCCCATCGGAATTCACAAACATTTATGAACATTTTTACAAAATATTATTTTCTGTCTATAGAAATTCACAAATTGACCCACTAATAAGTTCGTAAAGGTTTGCATTTTTTTCACAAATATTGTTTGTTACATGATCACTTGAAAAGCAGTTTTTGTTCTTTTGTAAACATTTGTTTGTAAACACACAGAAAAGTGTTCGGAGTTCGTAAAGTTTTGTCAGACAAACAAAAATGTACAAACAAATGTTTTTAAAAGGACAAAAAGTGCTCATTAAGTGATCATATTACGAACAATGTTTGCGCAAAAAATGCAAGCTTTTATTAACTTTTTAGTTTATTGTACGGTTTACGAGAATTTCGTAACTCTGTATTAGGAATTCACTAACATTTATGAGCAATCTAACGATTTTATTCTGTGAAGAAGCTTTAAATCGCTAATTAGCTGATTATCGCGTCTCAATTAGATTTTATGCTAATTTGGTGTAATATATTACAATTTCGTTTTGAATTTTAAAATTTTATCTTAACTTTCTTTTAGACACACATTGAACTATTTTCAATTCTTAATTCCTTAATGATTTATCTCAGAAGTTTTATCAAATTTTGATATCACGAGCTTTATGTTAGTTTTCATAGAAATTTTCATGGAATTCTGCCGAATTTTCTGACTCGACAAAAACTCCAATCGCGATAAGAAAAGGATTCTCCGCATGATGAATATTCCATTTTGCACATTTTCATCGACCTCTTGCAAATACCACGATGATGTTCACAAATACGTATAACATATAGGGTGTATTCTTGGGGAATGGGATATATCCAGCCAATTTGTTTATTGAATTTTCCAGCTCCACAAAACGACTCCAAACTGTTGTGGAAATGTGCAGAAAAATGGATGAAAAAAAAATCCAATAGTAGGAATGAGAGGCAGAAAAATAAACGTAAATTGAGGATGAGTTTCGAGGAGCTATTAAATTGAATCTAGTGGATGATGAGATGCCTGATTTTGGATCGAATTAAATGCCAAATGCCAAATAGCAAATTACTTGGCAATTGCTATTGGGATCCTGCCATATCCCAAAATACAATTTCATCAATCACCCATCTGAATAACTCCATCGAGTTGTTGCATAATAAAAAAAATGTCATTATAATTGGACGATATTGCAGAAATATCACTTTGAACAGCCCTCTAGAACACTTGTGCTTCTCTTTTGGACTTCCTTCGTAGTCCTTATCGTGCAATGTACAGCGATAAGGGGGTAGTAGCTTAGATTTATTGCAGTGTGGCACGTGGTGAAACAATGAAGAGTGAGTCAGGGCGAGAAAACGCATATAAAAATCAAGAAAAAATCTCAAAAAAAAATTCCCACAGGATCGGTGTTTGGGTTGGAACGATAAATTTTTATGTAGGGTTCTTCGGGTATGGATTTTGGAAGCCTCTCTGAACATCACATAAATAAAACTTCCACAAGCCCCTTACCCAATTCCAATCGTTACATATATATATGTATTTGAATGATTGTAAATATATAGATACATATAAATATATTGTCAGTCGCCGAGGGAGGAGGCTTCATGCTTTTGGAAAGCTTTTGGGGGTTTATCCACCCGCAACAAGGGATTTAGCATTGACATGAATTCAAAGGATTTTCTTCCGTCTCCCTGAGCGTCTTCAAATTTGACTCACCTCATGCTCTTCTTTATCCGCATACCGACCAATGGCAGCTACTGGAATATTTTTCCTATAAGCCAAAACCACAAGAAAACATCCCTTACTTCTTCAATGTTGATGTTAACCATGGAAAAAAATAGAATATGGGGGTATCGTAGAATCCAAGTTTCTTCCTCTCATTTCACTTAACCACCCCTTTTCACGAGGGACGCAAATAAAGAATTCTTCGATAAATAAGTCAGAAGGAGTTTTACATAAAGAGATTATAGAAAATCTCTGCTTCTATAATGCAAAATTATTGTGTGGATTCTTATTGAATTTCCCATAGAATATTCACAATCTCAGCTTTGCACACACATACATAAAATTAAAACTCAAAATCTATACACCTTGCAGGTACAATTGATTAGGAGCATAAATCCCGTATTATACGTAAATCGGCTAAATATACATGAAATAAAATCTGAAAATGCAATCAATAGGTTTCGATGGTAGTTCTGAGGTTTGTAAATGCAATTCCATAATTGGGATGCATTGCATAGAAGTGTTTCCATGAATAGCTTAACTAGTGATTAATTGTCAGGATTTTCATGTTGCCATAGTCATCTATAGGCTAGTTTCCCTAGTTTCCATGTAGCCTTTCACTCATTCCTATCTACTTTGCATCTCTGCTCACTGGGCTGATAATAACGATTCAGCAGTTCCAAATGGAATCCTCTTGGAATTTCGGAACCAAATACATGAGATGTAGAGTGAGAGAAATGGAATTGTTGCAATTTATGTGAATAAGCTTGGAAGTCCCAATTTCAAACTGCAGCATACATATGAAGTCTATTCCAATGCATCCATTATGCACTCAATCTTCCTATCTCATGAACATGCCCTTCTACACTGCGTTATTGCAAGTTTAACAACGACGCTTTGACAATATTCTTCCAATCAATGGTTTGGTAGAATAGACCAAACTTACCAGGAACTGAGTAGAATAATAAATTCCGAGAGTCTATTTGAGAAAGAGTTAGTTTCTCTTTCACTTGAGAGTAATTTGTTAAAAGTCGAAGACCGCTGTAAGTCGGACAGGAGACATCAACATCCAAATTTTACTCTATCTAAGCCCAGAGTACATAGAATTCAGCCATATTGGCTACGTTCAGTAATAACCTTTCGAAAAGGCAAAGACACTCCAAAGGCCGAAGTGTCTTTTTTATATAGAGCTGTTTGAATCCAACTCACAAATTGATCAGAAACTCAGCTTACACTTCTCAGATCAAGACCTCATTTAGACAGATATATAGTATATTTATTCCTCTTTACAAAGCTCAGAGTCTTGTACAAAAGCCTAACTTCAATTTTAACATATATCGTGTAACGGTCACGAGTGCAGAAAAATTCCCATACGCATTTGTATGTGAAAGCAAGAAATTGGCTTCAACTTTGAAGGACACTCGCCGGGGACTATTCCAAAGGCAAGCCCAACCTATTCGAAAGTCTACCGGAAGCCTAAAGTGCAAATTCATGTACTAGCCACATCAGCGCTGATTGTTCTGCCATTTCGAATTTCAATATTCTTGACACTTCAATTGTCAACAATGTCAACAACAATGTGTAAACGTTTGCTGCAAAAAATGAATTTTTCTGTAGTTCTGGGGTATGTCAGGATGGTAATTTGAATTGCAATTTTATTAAGATAAATGTTCTTTTGCTGAACATTTTCTTAGTTCAGTTTAAACATTCGATCTTCCAACGGGTTCTCTGTGAACCGCAGCCAGTGCAACATTCAAAATAAATCTAGTAAAATAAAAGTCAATTTTTTTTCTTTTAACAAAATCTTTTCTTCGCTTCAAACTGTCTTTTTCAAGACAAACCCTTTCCAAGATCAGTGAAAAGTTTTTATCAGTGGTGGGTGATAATTTCCCAGCCAGTGCGTGACAATTTTTTGCCAGTCTGCGAAGGAAGACGCCATCGAAGGAAATTTGTTTTTGGACCTCATTCGCCGCATATTAGGCTCTGTATTTAACCAACTTCTCCACGTCTCTGCCACCAGGTAAATCCAATTTCACCCCCATTGTTTTTGTCAAAGTCAACTTCTCAAAGTTGTCATAGTCAAAGTTGTCATAGTCATTGTCAAAGTGAACTTATTACGTAAGTTCTCTTTGATATACCTTCGAATTGGTACAGAAAAAACCTCAATCGGAGAGAGCTCTCAAAACCGAAAGATTATTACTGAACGAGAGGATTCCTTACATTTAGTGATAACTTTTCTGACTTGCGAGCTTTTTCGGGTTGTAATTTATACTTGCCAATTTGCAGGTATATCAGAAAAAACCTACCTAAAAAACCCGTTGGAAGTTCGAAAATTTAAACCGGCGAAATCGAAATGCATGAAAGTGGAATATAATAAAAAAGGACATTTAAGGAAATTGAAATATAAACGTTCTACCGCCCTGAAGTTCTAAAAAAAACTGTTCTTTGCAATTAAAGTATCAAGGATACCGGAAATTCGCAATTAAGAATAGCCTGAGCCAAAGGGGTGAATAGGGGGAGGTGGGGCTACTTTGAGCAGTGGGTTTACATAGGTATACAATTTTTTCGCATATTTCTAAAGGAAACCGGACTTTAGCGCAATATAATTTAGAGAGACAAAACAATTGTGGATCTAAATTAAATTATTTTAAGGTTCAGGTTTCTTTAGAAATATGCGGAAAAACATATATCAATGTAGCTCCACAGCTCAAAGTAGCCTTACCTCCCCCTATGTAAACTTGCACTTTAAACTTTCTGTTAATTTTTGAAATGGTTTGACTTGACTTTAGAGTGGATTTATTTCTTCGAAAGGTTTAACTAAACCTTGAAGAGGTTAGTCTCGAGAGAGTGTCATTTTTGAAGAGGTTTTTGAAGACCGGAAATCGATATCTTTTAGCGTTTCACTTTAATATGGGTCAGATGACTAAAATATTATGAAAAAAAAGTATTTTTAAAATACCGTAGATGCGGTAGATTCGAAAATCTACCGGAAGCCTAAAGTGCAAGGTCATGTACTCGCCACTTCAGCGCTGATTGTTCTTCCATTTCGAATTCCGATATTCGACTTTATGCCCTACGAATGACTTTGGCCCCCTCCTGTTCGTAAACTTTTCTTTAATTCTAATGTTTAGAAACGGTTCTCACACCGATCAGACATGATAGATCGGATCGGTTAAGACCGTTAAGACCATCCCTAAGTTCTAGAAGTAAAGAAAAGCTTACATATATATCTATATATATATATATATATATATATATCTAGGCGAAGGCTTTCAAGCTTCACTCACACTTTAGCTTCGAACACATTTTTTCCATATTCCTTTTATGAATCTAACCTATTTTTTATCAGGAAATGTGTACCAGGTCTGATCATCTCCTGAACGTAGTTCAGAGAAACAGTTGTTAAGAAAGGAATGTCGATGTCATTTCAAGTTAACGACGTTAGTAAAATACCAGATTAACGCGTTATGAACTTAAGGCCGATGAGATGAATACGGTCCAAGAGTACTTTCTTCTCAATATTGTCTTGTAGAATTATTTAAGTACGACCTACAAGACACGAGGAAGAAAATACACCTCAAAATCAACAATTAATAGTAAAAATGAAGAAAGTAAGTTTTGGGTTGCAAACAGAGTTAAAACTTTATATTAAATTATTATTAAGAGAATTTAACATAAATACAAACACGTTCAGAGCGTACGGCCGATTCGACAATTGTTAATCCAGTCGACGGCCAAATCAATTAATTTTAATCCAATATTTCTATTACACGCGTTAAGAGTCATCCCAGGGAGGGTACTGGAGCTTTTTTACAATCAATTGTGTCCGTACTTCGTTGCGGTATATGAATAGCAGTCTCCCTGTAGGGGAATTCTGTAACAATATGACAATGTCATATGACAAATTTTGGTTCCAAATTCTGGAGAAGGACAATAATAAAGGTCAGTGAGTATCAAATCGTTATTGCAAGGAGTCCTGTGAAACTCCCAGTATTTGACATGAATCGTTTTTTCGAATAGCTTTCCCGAATTGACTGTATAAAAATTCTAAATTTGCCATATAACAATTCCATATGGTTATAGAATTCCCCTACTGGTCAGTTCATTCCGTACAAGTAAACAGATGCATGGTATCTTCAATTTTTTATTTTCTCTTTAGAATTTGTAATATTAATTGAGCCCTAGCAAGTCTTATTGCTCTTTTCAATGGAATGTGCGTCAAAGTATTTCATTGAGGCATTCTTCAAATACAGCAATTTCTTCATCTTCTTGTAGAAGATTATGAATAGAGTAGTTTTTATTCTTATGTGCAGTCGATGCTTTTCTGGTTGCATGACATGAAAATTTGTGACAACAAAATGGCACAAAGCTCTGTAAATTTTAATCCCGAAAAAATCATGTCACAAGACAATTTTCGTGTGTCATAAAAGACTTCTTCCCAGCAAACAGAAAATATATAGTCAGATAGAATAAAATGTAGCGGCTGAAAGTGCAGGCGAAAGCTCTTTACACTCTTCTCGTTCCCATGGTTTTGAATACTTGATGATGGCACTGCGGTGAGATACCTATAAGAAGCTTGCAATATAGCATTGAGAGTCTTACCATTCGCCTTTGAGGACATTCTAAAAAATGTACAACTTGAAATAGTAGTAGTAAATTTGATAAAAAAGAGACTTCAGAAGGTATATCAGGAAAAAAAACTACCCATAGCAAAAGAAGATGAAACAATTTTAGTGGAAGAAAGCTCACGTGGAGTGCAAAAGAAGTTCAGCAAACTCCACAGTCATCAACGTATTTATACCTACAGAATTGTAAAGCATCATCCAAACGCAAGGACTAGAACCTCATATATTATGGAGACAGTTCATCCAGTGCTATGGTACATGAAAATTCGCAGAAACCCACGGAAGTAAATTGAAGTGTGAGAAAAGTGCAGAATAGCTCTGAATGTATTTTTCAGAGTGAGTTGGTGTTTACACAATGTACTTCTCTAAATCTAGAATAAAAAAAAAGGGACAGATAATCCTAACCGGCTTATGTAGGTGAGATTCTTAACGTGAGCTAACTCGGAGTGCATGCAAATTCGATTTAGAGCTGAAGTTGGGAGACGCCATTCAGTTATCTTGAATCAAATTCGTGAAATTATACAAATTTTGTATTTAAACCAAAATATCAAGGATTTGGATGAACTGACAAAAAAGTGATATATGGGTGAAATGTAGACCAGAATGTTCTCTATAATTTTCCCATAGAACATGATCTCATCGATTACTCAGAAGCCAAGATAATCGAGGTTTTTTGTTTCTTAACTCGTTTTTTCATCCAGAGTGCCCCAAGTAGTCATTTGTTGAACTTCAACTATATCAAAGAATTGTTGTCTTTTGTGGGACTTTCCATTTAAAACCCTATTTTAAGTGTCTTTGTGGAGTAGAGGCAGTCAAATTGGCATCTGAGGGATTTCAAAGCGTTATTATGGAAAAAATCAATTTTTTCACACTTAAATGACAAAATCGGAGTGATAGCGTAGTCTGAGCGGAAAATGATGTATGGACGAAATGTAGAGACAAATGTCCTCTACAATTATGTCGAAGTAATCGTCAAAATCGGTTCAGCGACAGTCGAGATAATTGAGGTTATGTGATATTGAAATTGGTTTTTCGACTGTGGCGCCCCTGGTGTTGGTCCCACGAAGTTCAAATATTCTAGAAAGTTGTAGCATTTGGTGAGATCTTTCGTTTAAGCCCTCACCCATCAAAATCGGTCACATAGAACCGGAGATATGATTTTTTGAATATTGTGAACTTTGACCCCTCATATCTCCGGTTCTGTTTTAACCACAGCGCGCATTTGCACCATTTTGGAAACGTCCTAGACTGGACTACAACATACTAAAATTTCATTAACTTGCACAATGCCGTTTTTGAGAAAAGTGACTTTGAATTTCGATGAATTTTGACGCTATCACAGCGCCACCTGTGGTGACTTTTTGAACTTCCATCTGAAAGTGCTCATCGAGACGAAACCAAAAATGTAAAATTTAGGTCGCTATGTTAGTTAGAACCGGAGATAGAGGCCGGTCAATGTTCGAACTTTGACCCCTTATAGCTCGGGTCAGGGGTTTTAGATCGACTTAAGGTTTTTTTTGTTTGATAGGTATAATCAACGGCTACAACATACTAAAATTTCAGCCCGATGCACAATGGAATTTTTGAGTTATTTAACTTTTAAGATTTAAAAATTTTCTTTTTAATAATAGCGCCCCTAGCGGTGGTTTTATGAACTTGCGATGTTAGAAAGGGAAGTGGCATTTCACGAGAGCTTTCCAAAAAGCCCTCACTTTTTAAATTCTGACAATTGTAACCGGAGTTATGGCCATTTTAAGAAATTTTTTTTGGACCCTTATAGCTCGGGTCAGGGGGGTCGGGGGACCTTAAGTTTGGTATTGATGGAAAGCTCTAAGGCCCAGCTATAACATACTAAAATTTAAGCCCGCTCGATTCCATAGGGGCTGAGCTATTGAGAAAACAAAAAAAGGGGGGTCTTCAAAATGGCGGAAGGAGGGGTGGGGGGTGGGAGGTCAATGCACCAAGTTGCAATTTTCACCCGATATATAACCTTTGCCGAAAACCGCAAGTCGATATCTTTTTTAGTTTAGGAGCTATTAAGCTCCAAAGAGCGGCCGGCCGGCCGGCCGGCCGGCTCTTTGGAGCTTAATAGCTCCTAAACTAAAAAAGATATCGACTTGCGGTTTTCGGCAAAGGTTATATATCGGGTGAAAATTGCAACTTGGTGCATTGACCCCCCTATTGCTTCACCCCCCACCCCATCCTTCCGCCATTTTGAAGACCCCCCTTTTTTTGTTTTCTCAATAGCTCCGCCCCTATGGCATCGAGCGGGCTCAAATTTTAGTATGTTATAGCTGGGCCTTAGAGCTTTCCATCAATACCAAACTTAAGGTCCCCTGACCCCCCAGACCCGAGCTATAAGGGTCCAAAAAAAATTTCTTAAAATGGCCATAACTCCGGTTCTAATTGTCAGAATTTAAAAAGTGAGGGCTTTTTGGAAAGCTCTCGTGAAATGCCACTTTCCCTTCTAACATCGCAAGTTCATAAAACCACCGCTAGGGGCGCTATTATTAAAAAGAAATTTTTTAAATCTTATAAGTTAAATAACTCAAAAATTCCATTGTGCATCGGGCTGAAATTTTAGTATGTTGTAGCCGTTGATTATACCTATCAAACAAAAAAAACCTTAAGTCGATCCATAACCCCTGACCCGAGCTATAAGGGGTCAAAGTTCGAACATTGACCGGCCTCTATCTCCGGTTCTAATTAACATATCGACCTAAATTTTACCTTTTTGGTTTCGTCTCGATGAGCACTTTCAGATGGAAGTTCAAAAAGTCACCACAGGTGGCGCTGTGATAGCGTCAAAATTCATCGAAATTCAAAGTCACTTTTCTCAAAAACGGCATTGTGCAAGTTAATGAAATTTTAGTATGTTGTAGTCCAGTCTAGGACGTTTCCAAAATGGTGCGTATGCGCGCTGTGGTTTCAATAGAACCGGAGATATGAGGGGTCAAAGTTCACAAAATTCAAAAAATCATATCTCCGGTTCTATGTGACCGATTTTGATGAATGAGGGCTTAAACGAAAGATCTCACCAAATGCTACAACTTTCTAGAACATTTGAACTTTGTGGGACCAACACCAGGGGCGCCACAGTCGAAAAACCAATTTCAATATCACATAACCTCAATTATCTCGACTGTCGCTGAACCGATTTTGATGATTACTTCGACATAATTGTAGAGGACATTTGTCTCTACATTTCGTCCATACATCATTTTCCGCTCAGACTACGCTATCACTTCGATTTTGCCGTTTAAGTGTGAAAAAATTGATTTTTCCCATAATAACGCTTTGAAATCACTCAGATGCCAATTTGACTGCCTCTACTCCACCAAGACACTTAAAATAGGGTTTTAAATGGAAAGTCCCGCAAAATACAACAATTCTTTGATTTAGTTGAAGTTCAACAAATGACTACTTGGGGAACTCTGGATGAAAAAACGAGTTAAGAAACAAAAAACCTCGCTTATCTTGGCTTCTGAGTAATCGATCAGATCATGTTCTATAGGAAAATTATAGAGTACATTCTGGTCTACATTTCACCCATATATCACTTTTCTGTCACACCATCCAAATCTTTGATATTTTGGTTTAAATACAAAATTTGTATAATTTCACGAATTTGATTCAAGATAACTGAATGGCGTTTCCCAACTTCAGCTCTAAATCGAATTTGCATGCACTCCGAGTTAGCTCACGTTAAGAATCTCACCTACATAAGCCGGTTAGGATTATCTGTCCCTTTGTTTGACTAAGAACATGGATTCAATGATCATTTGTCGGATACTTTGTGATAAAAATGTTCTCCGTATAGGCCAATGATTGCTGTATGGCTGTATGGCTTCTCAAAATCAACTTTATAAAAGCTCTAACTAAGGTGTACTTTCCAACTAACTGAGACTATTTTTAATTCATTTGCACCTTTTACAAGAAACTATCTTGGAACACGACAGAGACATACACAAGCTGTTTTTCTTTCTCAAGTAATAATTCCTGCAAAAGCTTTTCGGAGTTTCTCTTGTTCTATTTAGGATTTCATGCCCATCTGTTTATTTCCACTGGATAGGAGAAAGTCGGGTTACATTAAAAACGCAATATTTTGCATATTTCTAATGAAAGTTGGGCCTAGATGAAATTTAATTTAGAACTTTAATTGTTTCTTCTAAATTTACGTTAATGCCCAGGTTCCTTTAGAAATTTTTGAAAAAAATTACGTTTTCAATGTAGCTCCAGTTCAACACAGCCCCATCTTCCCCTATTCCCCAGCGGCCAACATTATGGTGGAATCGTTAAAGCCACTCGATGTTGGCACCAAGATGTAGGTGACTTTGGCCCCCTGCTGTTCATAATCTTTTCTTTTATTCTACCATTTAGGAACAGTGAAGACCATCTTTAGGAGCTAGAATTAAAGAAAATCTTACGAAAAGTAGGGGGCAAGGTCACTCTACGGTACGAAGAACGAACGACTTCTGAATGGAATAATTATATACGCAG